>NC_059294.1:27282811-27285311 GCF_017591435.1 Portunus trituberculatus
GTCTCCTTCATACAGAGCTGATAGGTGACAGATACGTAACTGACTAACGCCTTGCTATTTGTAGTGATGATATACAACAATTTCCTGCGCATCATGGCTTTAACAAGTGGATTATCTTGGCCCGGCCGTGCACATGTGGAGAGAATGAGCGACTGTGAGGATTGGGGGAATCACGTCATTTGTGTCTGTGGTGGAGGGATTATCAAGGATTAGGACAATTGAGGGAACACGTCTGGAGAAGTTACGAGGACTAGTCGATGATGCTGAATGAGTTTGCTTTTAAGTCTTCGTAATAAAATGAACTCTCTTAATGTAATAGATACGTTAGTGATAAGAGACCGGGCCACACGTGTTGGGTAGGAAGACGTGAATGTTTGGCTTAGTGAGGTGTGTCTTTGTGTGTGTGTGTGTGTGTGTGTGTGTGTGTGTGTGTGTGTGTGTGTGTGATTACCCTCTCGCAAGAAGGACAATAATCTGAGTATTCAGTTCGTAAGAGAACGTTCAACATATTCATTAAGACGTAACTCTACACAGTAATCGAGTATCAGTGAACTTGATACACAGAGTAGGCTGTTGTGTGAGAAGACCAGCTGGGCGAGAGGCAAGTGATCGACCTCCCTGCCCTCGGGGGTGGCACGAAGTGTTTGATGAATGACTGAGTGGCGGGCAACACATCTGGCTCGATAGATGTCTGGGTAGTCTGCTCTGCTTGTGGTTTGATTGACTGTCTGGCAAAGAGACTGGCTAGCTGCTAAGTGGGTGAATGTCTACCTTGATAAATGTCTGGATACTTTGCCAGTTTATTGATTGAGAGACTAGATGAAAGACTGGCTAGGTGGCTGAGTGGCTAACTGTCTGATTGGCTCTATGGCTGGATAGTTGAACAGCAGGCAGGCAGGCAGTAGGTGTGATGTTGTTCAGTTACATTGGCTGGTATTGTTATGTGCGTCTATTGTGTTAAATGGTCGGCTGGGTCACCGGCTTAACTTGCTGACTTTCCGACTCACTGCCTGACTGTCTGACTGGATGAATGAGGGATAGTTAGGTGGATAGTTGACTCGCTAAGTGGAGGGTGGAGACTGTCTTGCTCGCTGACTGGGTGGCATGGGCCCTTGTGCGTCGCCTGCAGCTGGGGAGTGAAGTGTCGTGTACATACTCCTCCTGGTGGCGACACTCGAACATGTACTCCCTCGCTTCTCATCTCTCTGGCATCCTTCACCTCTTGTCTCCACTTTCTCTCTCTCTCTCTCTCTCTCTCTCTCTCTCTCTCTCTCTCTCTCTCTCTCTCTCTCTCTCTCTCTCTCTCTCTCTCATACACGTCAGAATCTGTTTTTTTCTTATTTTATTTATTTTTGTGTTGGTCCAATTCACCAAGAGCGCTGCTGGCCGTGTCTTTGTTTACAGATTAACAAGTCTAACTGTAGCGCCACTCGGAGGATAATTGTATTTTGTTGCCTCTTCTGCATTCTTTTCATCATAATTCTTTTCGTTTCTCCCCATTTTACAGGTTTGTATTTCAGTGTTGCTGTTTTTTTTTTCTTCTTGTTTTCACTTTCTTTCCTACGTCTGCATCTCTTTCTTTTCTTCCTCCTCCTCCTCCTCCTCCTTTTCCTCCTCTTCCTCCTCTTCCTCCTCTTTTAGCTCCAGTGTTATTTGTGTTACTTTCATTTGCGTCTACCTGTCTGCATTTGTTCTCCTTTCGCCTTATATTTAGTGCTCACCGGCGCCCGAGTCTTGTGGGTACGCGCGTGAGAAATTAAATTGAAACACGAGGAAAGGAATGCAACACTAGTGGAAGGGAATTAGACATGGAAAAAAGGTAAACAGACAGACACACAGAAAGAGAGAGAAAGAAAAAAAATGGAAAAAAAAGGTATGAACACATTTTCCCCCTCTCGTATTTCTCCCTTCCCTGTTGTCTTCTATTTCCACTTCCGAGACTGTTTTTTTTTTGCTTTTCTTTTTCCAATACTTCCAAAACTGTTTTCTTGTTTAAGTGTCTCTGTGTCTGTGTTTCTGTGTGTCTCTCTCTCTCTCTCTCTCTCTCTCTCTCTCTTTCCTCCTCCTCATTTCCTTCTTCCTTCCTTCCGTCTTTGCTTTCTCCCTCTCTCTCTCTCTCTTTCTCTCTTTCTCTTTAAAACTAATCTTTCCTTTCTCTTCCTTTATGTTTTCTCTACTTGCCATTGTGCTTTTCTTTCTCTTCTTTTTTACTATTCTTTAATCTTTACTTCTTTCTGCACCTGTCTCCTTTTCTTCTCTCCTGCTCCCTCCTTCGCCATCTCTCCCCCTTCCTCCTCCTTAACCTGCTTCCTTGCTCCTCCCGGCTGCTTCTCTTTAAAGCCTTGTGGTCTGACAGTTTACACGAAAGCAGCTGTTGAACGCTACCCAGGCCAGTAGTGTACTTGGAATGTAAACGATGCGGCCTTGTCTTGTGCATGTGTGTGTGTGTGTGTGTGTGTGTGTGGTGGGTGGATGGGTGGTGGGTGTGTGCGCGCCGAAG
>NC_059294.1:27290311-27292811 GCF_017591435.1 Portunus trituberculatus
GGCGGAGTGTGGGCAGCGAGCGGTGGACAGTGTAGGTGTGTAATGTATTGACAAACAATTTCCACATTCTTTTTACTTCTTTGTTAGGAAATATACCGTGCTGTTAATGCATCGAGGGGATGTTGGGAAAAATGTGTTATGTTAGCCCCCCTGATATCGTGTTGAGTGTAGGAAGGAAGAAGGAAGTGATGGAAGTTTATTTAGCACAGGAAACGTGAGAATTTCTGGCATAGTTTGTATATACAGTGTGTGTGTGTGTGTGTGTGTGTGTGTGTGTGTGTGTGTGTGTGTGTGTGTGTGTGTGTGTGTGTGTGTTTGTACTGGAAGGGAACGGTCACTGTTGTTTATTCAGACAGCGCGGCCCGGGCACCCTCTCCCTTTGGTCCCGTGCTGCAGTGAGGCGCGAGGTGTGCATTCACCCTTGTCACGCTCCCTCGGCACCCAGGCGGCGAGGTGTCCTTGAAAGCAGGCGGGCGGGAGGCATTGGCGGGGAGGCACGCAGAGAGGAGCCAGCACCTTCAGCGCAAACGATTTGGAAGGGTCATTATCCTCGAGACAAATAATGAAAATAACTTCAGTAGTGGGTGTGAGGATGTACAGAGGAAGGAGGAGAAGGAGGAGGGAGGAGGAGGAGGAGGAGGAGGAGGAGGAGGAGGAGGAGGAGGAGGATGGGAGGGTAAGGTGTTGGCTGGCACGGGAGGTGCTGGCGCGCGAGGCCGAGCATGCAAGCAAGAGCGGCTAAAGTAAGCCACCCTCCTTGCTGCCAAGACAGTGCGGGGCGGCGTCCCCCTTACGGCTACAGCCTTCGTCCGCCCTCTCACCCCACTCACCCACCCATCCAGCTGCCCGCTAGCCGCGTGAAGACTGAAGCTGCTCGTCTAACAAAACAAAATATCATGTTCAGAAGATACACGGTAAGGAGAATCTTCGCTGTATTTTGTGTTTTAGTTGTTGAGGAGCAATAAATCGTCATCAAGAGGTCGTTAAGGTGGTGGTGGTGGCAGCGGCAGCCCGGGCAGGGAGTGCATGTGAAAACAAACATCTCGAAAGGCAGTCAAGTTGTGTGGAGGTGTGGAGGTGTGGAGTGGTCCGATTTTTGTGAGTCCCGCGGGGCTGGAGGCGCGGTGCGGTCTGCACAATGACTGGCCTTCGTTAGCTCAGAGAGACACTTGCCACAAGAGAGAGAGAGAGAGAGAGAGAGGGAGGGGTTGTCTCCTGAAGGACGAGAGGCCCCTGAAGGTGGCCAACCAATGCACGCACGCACGCATGCATGCACACTGCGAGAAGGGAGAAGGGAGAGCCAGGTTTGGACGCCTAACCGATCTTCCTTCTAACCTATTTTTCCCCTTCGTCTCTCCCTGTTTCTTTCCTCCATAACTCCGCCGTAATTAAAGTGAACTCAGAAATCGAAGCTCTTCTGGCCCTAACTTTCCCCTGTGCCTTCCTCCTCCTCTCTCCGTTTTCTTCTGTTTTTATTACCGTACACAAATTCTGAACTTGACGAAGCTTCCGGTCACGGTATTCATTTCTTTCTTCACTTCGTCCTTCCACGATTATTCTACTGCTTCGTGCATGCTATTATTTTCATTCTTTAATATTTTCTTTCAGTCTCACTAGAGTAAAGTTTGCATTAATTAAATTTTCATTACGTATTCTTCCAACCTTTGACCTGACACCGAATTAGCGCATATTACATTATCATATTAACCTCACAATCTTTCCTTACCCGCGGCATCAGGTAAATATACACCGTGCCTTACTTAAACCACCCTCTCTACTGTAATTGCCTTGTTACCTTCCCTTCTCCAGCTACAGCTTTGCGCTTCCTTTGCCAGATCGTCTCCTTCCCCCATAATGAAGTTACTTGCCTTACCTTTAACGTGTCATGCTTACCTGTCACAGAGAGAGAGAGAGAGAGAGAGAGAGAGAGAGAGAGAGAGAGAGAGAGAGAGAGAGATGAGTATAGGGCATAAAGATAAGATTGCAGACGTATATATATATATGTGTATATACATTATCAACCCACAGTAACGCACAGAAAAACAACAAGATTCCAAAAAAAGCCAGTGCAGGAATGATAAGATGACTAGAGCACGGTGTTCCTCAGGCCATTCACCTCCTCCTATCCGATGCCTTTTTTTTTTTTTTTTTTTTTTTTTTTCATTATGGCCCGTTGTTCTCATTCTCCTAGCCACTATGCATGCTGCCTCTATCAGTGTGAGTTTTATCATATGATCACTGATAGCCCTAATCTTTATCTTACTTGTGTGTGTGTGTGTGTGTGTGTGTGTGTGTGTGTGTGTGTGCGCGCGTCGTTCAACTTTCTTATCCTACTTCTTAATGAGCTAATACAAAGGAGCAGAGGAGAGGAGGAAAGAGAAAGAACAAGGTCATTAATATATTTTTTTCTGGTAATTCTGTCCTCGTTTGCGTGTGGTATTGGCACATTAAGCGAGAGAGAGAGAGAGAGAGAGAGAGAGAGAGAGAGAGAGAGAGAGAG
>NC_059294.1:27297811-27317811 GCF_017591435.1 Portunus trituberculatus
GTGTGTGTGTAGGTGTAGTATATGTAGCATGCTGTAGTTATAATTTGTTTACGTTGATGCTTAGAAGTAATAATGATAGTGGTGGTGGTGTGGTGGTGGTGGTGGTGGTGGTGGTGGTGTGTTTGGAGTTGTTGTTAATTAATGAGGATGGTAATGGTGATGAGGAACCTTTGACGGTCACTGTAGCGTTCATATTAATGGTAGTGACGCTGTAATGCAAGAAGAGGAGGAGGAGGAGGAGGAGGAGGAGGAGGAGGAGGAGGAGGAGGAGGAGGAGGAGAAAGAGGACGAAAAGAAGGAGGACGAGAACAAAAAAATAAATGAAGGGGTGGAGATGGAGGAGAAGGAAGACAATGGGGAGGAAGAGAAAATTACAGTGAAGAATGACAAGAAGAAGGAGGAAGAAGAAGAAGAAGAAGAAGAAGAAGAAGAAGAAGAAGAAGTAAACGATATAAAGACGATGATTAAAAAAAAAAAGAGAAGAAAGAATACAAGGCAGGAATGAAGTTTCAGAGAAGGAACTTGTAATAAAATCATTAATGAAACAATAGAGAGAGAGAGAGAGAGAGAGAGAGAGAGAGAGAGAGAGAGCAAAAGGTAATAAATGACCTCCACATAGATAGAAGGCGACGTGGGTGGGCTAGGGAACGGGTGGAACTGTGGGCGTGGTTGAGAAAGGGCGTGGCGCAGAGTAATTGACGTGGGTGATGGGCGTGGTCTGAAAAATAACAGACAGGGATAAGCGAAAGAGGGGAAACAAGGAAGGCGGCGGCAGGAGGGAGAAAGGGGAGAGGGAGAGGAAGTGAGAGTGATGGCAGTGGCGGTGGTGGTAGTGGCGGTGGAGGGAGAGGCGTGAAGGGAAATAAAGCGTAAGGAAATAGAGTTTATAGAGGAAGGGGAAGCACACTACAGGTTACAGGGTCCGTAGAGTCAAGACAAGGGGAAGGCTGTGCAGTCAAGAGGGTATTATGGAAGGGTGATGAGGGAGACAGAGAGAGAGAGAGAGAGAGAGAGAGAGAGAGAGAGAGAGAGAGATGAAAGAACGTGAGAACAGAAATATAAAGTTAGCAAATTAAACAAAATAATAGATAAATATGATTGGCTACTGCAGGTTATTCGGTCCGGAGACTCGAGAGGGAGGTAGAAGTAGTATATACAATAATTTGTTGTCTGAAGGGGTAGAAAAAAAGGACAAAGACCAAAAGGAAAAAAGGTCGGAAAAAAAGTAAAAATAAATGTTTATATATATATATATATAGAGAGAGAGAGAGAAAGATTAAGAGAGAGGATAGAGCATTGGGGCCGTTGTAGAGTAGAAGGAAAAAAAAAAGGACAAAGAACAAAAGGAAATAAGGATGGAGAAAAAAACTAAGTAAAAATAAGTGTTTACATATATAGAGAGAGGAGAATTATGAGAGGATAGAGCATTGGGATCGTCGTAGAGTAGAAAGTATTACCTGGCGACACAACATTACGAGAACTTGAGGGAATAGTCGACGAGGGTTAATAGGAAAGGGAAATAGAGTTAGGGGGAAACCAGATGGCAGGATACGTCGACACTGGAAAGGAGATGGAGGTAACAAAATATATGTAAAAGTTTTGCGTAGTGACAAACAAAAGAGAATAGAAGAGTCTCGGTGATAAAAGAGGAGGAAGGGGCGGAATAGAGGAGGGAAATAAACTAATAGGGGAACAAGTGACAGCGCATTGAGTCCTTACAATAAAGGGCGTGATAAGAGTGAAGTGTGTAGCGCAGCTCGTGTCCCTGGCAAGTTAGGCGGTGTACCAGCTGACGAAGAAGAGTTTACCTGTCGCTTTGATAGACCACCTGCCAAAGAAATAAACGGAGCAGTGCCTGTGAACTCAACTCACGTATTTGGCTTCCCTGTTTGCCACCATTGTTTTATTTACACGTTGTTCGTCACCACCCTGTTACATAAAAGGGAAGGAGTCACAGTTTAAAAGGTATAACACTGAACGACGTATATAAGTAGAGACAAAATTGAGCTTGTTTTTTTACACACACACACACACACACACACACACACACACACACACACACACACACACACACACACACACACACACACACACACACACACACACACATTTAGTATCAGTTAAATCAGTTTTTTTTTCAAGTATTTTTTATTGTTCCTTGTCGTAAGTGAGATGATTATGGCCTAATGTATGACAGTCAAGAGGGAGTCAGTGTTTTCCTTCTGTTTTACTATGTTTTGTAATATTCCTTTGGTGTGATGTTGCTTTATTCACACACACACACACACACACACACACACACACACACACACACACACACACACACACACACACACACACACACACACACACACGTCTTATAACTCTTTCGTAAAGGAGAAAATAATGATAATCGTTTTCAGAAATAAGCCTTTAAGCTAAGAGGGAGCGAAATATTCTCTCTCTCTCTCTCTCTCTCTCTCTCTCTCTCTCTCTCTCTCTCTCTCTCTCTCTCTCTCTCTCTCTCTCTCTCTCTCTCTCTCTCTCTCTCTCTCTCTCTCTCTCTCTCTCTCTCTCTCTCTCTCTCTGTGTGTGTGTGTGTGTGTGTGTGTGTGTGTGTGTGTGTGTGTGTGTGTCGTGAATGCAGCAGGTACTGTATAGCGGGTAAGCGGGTGGTAATGGCCAGGGGCAGGAGCAGCAGTAGCCAAACCAGCGTGATGGATGTGTGCGTGAAGGGGAGGAGGTGAAGGGCTGGACAAAGGGAGGGTAATAGGGAGGAGTAATTGATGGAGGAAGGGGTCGAGGCACGTACAGAATTAAAAACATTAAATAAAGCGTTTGAGAGTGACTGCCATGAGGGAAGGGAGGAGCAAGGGAAGAATGTGAGAAGATAGGAAGGAGGGAAGCAAGAAGTACATTATATATATGGGTACACAGTGAAGTCATATTGTAAGAGGGACTGGTAGAGGACAAAGCTTAGGGATAAACAAAGAACGCACCTTAACCTTGCCAAAGATTTGAATAGTTGGGGAGAGGGGAATAAAACGAGACCAAGAATTACGGACATATTTAATGAAGAAAAGTATGAATGATTATAAACAATGAGATTATATTGGAATAATGAGGAGTAATGAGCATATCTGAAGGACAACTAGTAGAACACACATCGAAATAGTACCTACGATTCGAAGGCAGAATAAATAAAAGGGAAAAAAAGATGAAAAAGAGGAATTACTAACACATAATATATCTTCCCCAATGAATAAACATTTGTAAAGAGAAAAATTGAAAGATACGCAAGAGAAACGAAAGAAAATAACATCTCCCTTGTACCCAAACGAACTTTATACTTCCAGATAAGAAATGAAAGAAAATAACTTTTTCTCCAAATCTTTTTATTGTGTTGCCCGGAAATCGGTAGAGAAAAAAAAGAGAAGGAAACGAAAAGGCTGAAGAAGAGAGAGTAGGACAAGGAGAGGATCAACTGTCGCACAGACTTATCTCTTTGTGGGAAGTATGTTAAGAAAAATGTGTGGAAGTGTTCAGAATGGGAAAAAGGAAGTCACGTAGAAAAATAAAGCAATGTTGGGAGGAGGAAGAGAAGGCAAAGAAGAGAAAGAAGGAAGAGAAAAAAGGTGATGGGGAGGACTCCACTTATAAAAAGATTAAGAAAATTGACGACGAGGAAAGCTTTGAAGAGGTCAAGGAGAAAGAGACAGAGAAAAAGGAGTTGCAGAAGTCAGAGGAGTTAGAGGAAGAGGAGGAAGAGGAGAAGGAGGAGAGTGGATAAAAAGTCTTTGAAAAAGGAGGCGTGTGAGGGATTAACAGTAGTAGGTGTGAGAAGAAGGAAGGAGTGAGAACAGGGGTTCTATAGACCATAATTGTACCCTGACAAGCAGACGCCGAGGTGTTGTGATGGAGGGAAAACCATTAAGGACGAATTATGGAGAGAGAGAGAGAGAGAGAGAGAGAGAGAGAGAGAGAGAGAGAGAGAGAGAGAGAGACGGATGATGGGGAGGGAGGGAAGGGCCGCCGGGCTGTGGAAAGAAAAAGGGCCCACCACCGCGGCGGCGGCGACAGCAGGGTACATTCTAAGGGGGCGAGGGAACGTTTTCGGGAGGGTGGGCGGCTTTGGGCGGGCCAGGCCGAGCAGGAGGCAAGGGAGGCAGGGAGGGCCAAGGACCGTGAGCGAGCTAGAGCTTCTGCGTAGGTGTGAAGGTGTCTGGAACAGGGGGAGGAGCGTCTGAGGCCGTCTGGGAACCTCCGGTAGAGGCCGCAGGAGCAGCGTACCCAGAGAACAAGGCGGCGGTGGGCTAGGATGGAGCGCCGGCGAAGGGAGACAAAGGGGCGAGGCAGACAAAGGAGAAAAAGGAGGAGCAGGAGCATGGTGCCTCTGGATCCGCGGAGCAGCACAAGAATGGTGCCTTTGAGGTGACGAGAGGGAGAAAAAGGATGGTGTTCTTAAATGAAGGAGGAAGAATTGAGGGAGCTTTTTAGAGGAGATAATGAGAAGGTGTCTGTGAAGTGGAAGGAGAGAAAGAAAGCGAAACGGGGCACCTGGAATGAAAGAGGAAGGCATGACGGTCCCCTTGTGATGGAGGAGGAAAGACAAACATCATTCCTGAAGTGGAGGAAGGAAGGAAGGAAGGAAGGGGAAGAAGGGCTCGGTGTCTTTGCAAGGGAGGAAAAGCAGGAGGCAAACAAACAGAAGAGATGGTAGTAAAAATTGACTAAATATTTGAACATTAACGAAAGTTTAAGAGAAAAAATTTTGATGTGGATACAAATTAGAAGCTAAAGAAGTTAAGAAAGGACAAATATTTAATACATAACGGAATCTGTTGGGAATGGAGAAATTTTTAGACTGCGCATACAAAAATAAATAAAATAGAATGCCATGAGGTGTATAGAGTTCTAGAGTTAATGCAAGTATACAGAAATAAAAGAGTCAAATAAAGATCGCTCCTTAAAGTGCAATGAAAAGAGAAAAGAAAACAAGGAACCGAGGGAAGTAGAATGATGGAGGGAGGAATGCAGCGTGAGGAGAGGAGATGGAGGACATGATCGACCTCAGACCAGCCACACGGAACACAAAGAGAGGGAAAAAAAAGAAAAAAAAGGGGAGGACAGGAAATGCATTGTGGCTCGTGGCGATAAAAAAAAAACAACAACAGATATTTGCTGTAAACGTAGAATTAGACGATGGACTACTACTACTACTACTACTACTACTACTACTACTACTACTACTACTACTACTACTACTACTACTACTACTACTACTGCAAGTTTCTCTGGCTACCACAACCATAACTGCTACTATTGTCATCATCACCACAAACACCACTAATGTCACCGCCACATCTGGTATTAAGAGTATGTATGAATGAAAAGAATGTGGAAGACAAGTCAGTCTCCAAATAGATATCATGAAAATATGAGATAAAAACAAGAAAAATAGCTTATACACACAATGAAAAATGAAAACATCAGTACAAAGGTTGAATTAAAAAAAAAAAAAAAAGAAAAGGAATAATAAGATAATGAAACTCACGTAGGAAAATAAAAAAAAGAATGTTATTGACTCTGCCTTGGCTCTCATCTCGGGTTAACTCGTGCTAGGGAAACCTCCTCCGCCTCCTTGCCAATGGAAGTCAAACAAGAGCCGCTACCATTGCCGCTGTTATCGCTATTCACGTTATTTCTTCCCGTGGGCAGCCTGTCATCTCGGCGGGGACATCCATACAAGGTTAAGAGGAACATTTGTCGTGCCTCACCGGAGCTGCGTTGCCCGGAGCGGCGGTGACAAGAGTTTTGTTGACGTACGTGTGTTAGTTTTAGGGTTACGTAATGCTGTCTGTCAACATGGGGCCGTTTGCCTCACCTGCCGCTTTCAACCTGATGGAAAGCCGGAACGAAGGTAAAGGTCAGGCCGCTCTACATGTACCGCCTCGCCTCCGCCTTGTTCATATACATGTGAGTGTCCTTGAAGTACGTAGCTCAGCGGTTATTGAACTGTGGGCCGCTCGCTCGCTCCGTGTGCCGAGGGCGTGGGAGGTCATGGGGGGAGAGGACGAGGGGATCCTTTTTAAGGGGAGATACTAAGGCTTATGTACAAGTGATGGAATGTGAAATTGGATGAGTAACTGAAGTAATTTTTTCTCTCTGTTTTTCCTTCTCTTTAATAAGGTTGAAAGCTCCGTGTTCAGAATGTAGAGTTAGGGCGTTGTCGCAGTGTTGCAGTATTCAGCTAGATATAGTGTGTGTGTGTGTGTGTGTGTGTGTGGGCTTGTCAAAGATGGAAAACACTGATATTTCACAGTAGCCTGTACATATTGCTGTCATGAGAAAGGAAGAAGAGAATGAAATAAAAAAAAAAGTTGAAACTTTAGAGTCACTATGTTCACAAACACACACACACACACACACACACACACACACACACACACACACACACACACACACACACTTGGTAAGGCAAAACCACAGTTTCCCTCAGACCACCACAGTCGGTTCTCCAGATTTCATTGTCGACCCTCGGACAGTGGCCAGGTGGGTGAGGGTGGCGGGCAGGTGGGCAGCGCTGCCATCAAGGGTTGAGTCCCGTTATACCATCGCCTCCAGTGTGTGGCGGCAGGCGGGGAGGCGGAGGAACATGGGCGTCCTGCAGGTAGCGCTCCATTAGGAGGGAAACACCTGCCGGCGCCGCACAGACTCCGCCACACCACGGCACGTTATGTAACGGTGTGTGTGTGTGTGTGTGTGTGTGTGTGTGTGTGTGTGTGTGTGTGTGTGTGTGTGTGTGTGTGTGTGTGTGTGACAGAGATAAATTGGTAGGTATGTAGTTAAGTACGCAGGTAGGCGTAAAAGAGAGAGAGAGAGAGAGAGAGAGAGAGAGAGGGAGGGAAAATAAAAGTAGAAGGTAAGCAAACAGCGGAAAAAAAACAGTAAAAAGCGTCGTATACCGTGGTGCGGGGGCCATGGCGGGCCGCGGCGGCGCAGCAGAGGCTGGCGGCGCCGCGGACGTTTATAAATGGAAGAAACAATTCAATCATCCTTCCTCTCCTCGTAGAACAAGATTTCATATTCAGATAAACAAAAGGTTCTCAGCGGGCATCATCTAGAGTGTGTCGGGGGGATTCTATGGCTGCACCGGGAGGCAGGAGGGGACGCTGCTCCCTGGGAAGCGTTCCTTTGTGGCGTGGTGGGGACGCAGGGACGAGGGCACGCGGGGAATGGCCGCCGCGCTCTTCACTTCTAACGTGGAATAGAACGGTTAATTTTTTCAGGATATAATTTTTTGTTATGCCTTAAAATGATTGGAGTTTTGCAAGTTTTGTTTTAGCAGTGTTATATCTGAATTAGTCTCATGTTTGGGTTGCAAAGCGAAGCCAGGTAATGTATGCAGGGGACGCTTCTGCTGTGGCCACAAAACAAAATGCAAATGGCTTTTTCATGTTTGTTTATCCTTAATTTGGGTGATGCTTCACAGTGTGGATAATTGTGTGGGTGCTTGGAGTTAGTGTGCTGGGTGAAGTTTTGCTCTTTAAGGAGAAAAACCTGACAAGCGTGTGGTAGCAGACAGACAAGCAGGCTGGCAGGCTGGCAGGCTGGCAGGCAGGCGGGAGATGATAGGAAGGGTGGAAGGAGGCAGAGATAAGTAGAGAAGTGGAGAGTGGAAAAAAAACATTGTTCTGAAGCAGGATTGGAAAGGAGGGGTGGGGGACAGACCAAGAACATGGAAACACAAACAATAAGGATTTTATGTTCTTAGCAAATAGGATGGAACGTTTATTGTGCCCTGTAGGAAGACTAGGAAGAGACAGAACCCATGAGTGAATGCACCTGACTGCACGCTCACACCTTGCCCAAACACCTGCCCTTCAAACTAATCCTACTCGCCACAAGGGGAGATGCACTGCCCCGCTCCCCCGCTCCATCCAACCCCCGGGGCTCATAAGTGATGCGTCGGGGAAGTATTTTTAGTCCACAAGAGTCATTAGGAGTAAACGAGGAGGTGGAATGAGGGGTCGTTGTAGCGGGAAGGTGAGGGGGATGCGTGGGCTGTAGGGATGTGGAGAGCGGGGGACAGGAGGCAGCAGTACAGAACATAATGAGTATGTGCTGTGATGGTGCAGGGTAAGACATGTATAGTAGCGGTAGTGTTGGCAAAGGGGACATGTGGTTGTTGTGTGGTGGAAGAGAATGAAACGTGTAATAGAGGTGGTGTGATAGTTGAGGGTGACCTGGGAGCGGGATGTGGTGGCGGCGGCGGCGGCAGTGGCGGTGGTGGTGTTGTGGTGTTGGTGGTAATGGTGGGGATTAGGGTGGTGGTGGTGGAAGTAATGAAGGCTAAATAAAGGGTCTGGCCTGAAGGAGAAACTGAAGTGGCTGATTAGGAGTGACTGAAAAGGGACTGACCCCAACTAAGTCGAACACACACAAAGGTAAAATAGACTTTTGTGGAACTTGTAAAATACTCCATCGCTTCTTACCACTTTGTTGACCTTAAAGAAAAACCACGTACCCTGAAGGAGAGAGAGAGAGAGAGAGAGAGAGAGAGAGAGAGAGAGAGAGAGAGAGAGAGAGAGACCATATCAAGAACACGAAGAAATAACCATACACACGCTAAGATATTTCATTGTGGGAGCCAAACACTCAAACAGCTTCACCACCACCTTTGCACCACCACCTCCGCACCACCACTTCCGCACCACCATCTTTGCACCACCACCTCCTCACCACCACCTCCTCACCACTACCTCCGCACCAGCACCTTCTCACCACCACTTTTGCACTTTTGACGATATTTGCAAGTCTTTGGAACCGACTCCGTGGGACGCCGAGGTTTCCGTGGCAGCAATGAAGACACAAGGGGCTGGGGAGGGGGTGATGTAGGGCCTGGTCGGGGGATACTGATGCGAGGGTCTTGGTCAGGGGGGCTTGGTCAGGGGTTGGGTAGGGGGACTTGGTCGTTAGATTGGGGTTTCTTTACAGAGGAAGCGAATAGAAGGGTAATGAGTAGCCTTGTGCCTGTGGGAGACGTCGACCTCTACCACGCATAGACTTCCCTTTACTTGCTCTCTCTCCTTCCCTCGCCTTCCTTTGCCGTCACTCGCACACACTCGCACCTTCCCTCCACTTATACCTGTGGTTTTTATGCTCCCAGTCTCAATTTTTTGCTTTTAATTCTTCTCGTTCCTTCTTATAACCTTCACCTTCACTCGCAAACTATCTCCACACATCCACCTTTCTCCCTCCTGTGTCCACGTGTCCAATTACTCCTCATTGCCTCACGTAGCCTTTACCTTTACTCCTCTTGCACATGTTCTACCCTCAAACTACGTCCCCACATCCCTTTTGTTTCCTTTCCCATATCCAAGAGTCCTGTATCTTCCTTTCATGACCTCCTTTTTTTTTTTCCTGTGTCCTCATTGCCTCACACAGCCTTTACCTTTACTCCTCTTGCGCATGTTCTACCCTCAAACTACCTCCCCACATCCCCTTTGCTTCCTTTCCCATGTCCAGGAGTCCGGTATCTTCCTTTTTCATGACCTCCTCCTTCATACTGCCTGCTCCCAAATTGTGTGCTTTCATCATAAATCCCTTTCCTTCCTACCCCATGTTCTTGTGTTCCATTTTCTTTCTTCTTTTGTCTCTCTCATAACCCTTGCCTTTAATTTCTCTCACTATCTACCCTTCAACTTTGCCTGTAAATCATTCTTTCCTATAGACTCACCCTTTCCTTCCCCTTGTCACTTCTACACATCATTCATTACTCAACTCCTGCATGCAATTATTCCCCAAAGCTCCTTCTTTGTTCCTTTCCATCACCTTCACTCGTAAACGTCTTCCATTCTTCAAATCTCGTAAAAGTGTCCTTCTGCACTTCCTTTCATTTCTAGCTATGTTCCCGTCTCTTATTTCCTTGTCTCCCTTTCTTTTGAGTCACTGTGGAATGCCGGCGCTCCTGTGATTGCCACCTGGGGCCCGAGGGTGAGAAGACGATAACGCTTTCCACATTCCTCTCATTCTACATTCATTTTCAGTGACAATTCCAGAGATCTGATCACGAGAAGCTTTACTTTATCAGCTTTAGGAGTTTTGGCTGTCTCGCAAAGAGCTGGGAGGAGATGGAAGGAGGACACAGAGAGAAAGAAATAGACAGACATTCCAAAATTCACGCTTACGCCCAAATATCTCGGATCCGTTTCACCATGTTCAGTTCCCGAAGGCTATTTAAGAGGGGAAAAAGAAAAGAAACATGAGGAGAGGAAGTCACTAATACAGCGTCTTCTGTGTGACGTGACGTGAGATCCCAGTGTTTATAGTGACGCTGGTGGGGACGTGACGTGGAGAGAAGAGCTGAAAGGCAGTGATATAGTGGGAGGGAGGGAGGTTTGGGAGGAAGGCAGGAGGAGGTTGTGAGTGGCTGGAAGTAAGTTGG
Source organism: Portunus trituberculatus (assembly GCF_017591435.1). Taxonomy (NCBI): domain Eukaryota; kingdom Metazoa; phylum Arthropoda; class Malacostraca; order Decapoda; family Portunidae; genus Portunus; species Portunus trituberculatus. The sequence continues at coordinate 27,308,238 of NC_059294.1, forward strand.
CTGGTGGTGAGCGTTGGAGCAAAGGAGAAAAATGCGGGCGTGCAGGAAACGACAGGCGAGTGGTATGTGTAGAGAGAGAGAGAGAGAGAGAGAGATAGTTGGCTGGCTGGCGTGGGCAAGCAAAAATAATGAGTTAGTGACGTGTGAGTGGAAAATAATGATGCCTGACTTTTTACTCGTCTATGTTACGTTGGCTAAACAGAAGCGTATTTTGTACCTGACACAAACATTAGTCCGCCGCTCGCATTCCTGGCGCCTCATTGTCCACATTTCTCCTGGTAAATAATCCAAACAACAGCAGCTGACTTGTGTGTGTGTGTGTGTGTGTGTGTGTGTGTGTGTGTGTGTGTGTGTGTGTGTGTAAAGAGAGAGAAAGAGACTGATACACTTACTTATATAAAAGCATTTACTCTTTCGCCATCACCAACTTTTAAGTGACTATTGAGGGAGAACATTATTAGGTCGTAATCTTCATGTTACACCTACAAAAAAAAAAAGAAATATATATTAAAGAAAAAGTTGAAGTCTGCCATGGCGTGTGGAGGGCAAGAGAGGGGAGAAAGAGAGAGAAGGTGAGGGAGAGGGAGGCCTGGTATAGTGGTGGCAGGGTAGGCAGAGGGAGGCAGGGAGAGGCAAGGCGCTGGCTGGTGTGCCTGGCTGCCGGTCGTTGGCTGCAGATGTTGTGAAATTATTTATAGTGGTGGCGGAAAGATTGGCAGCTCGATCGAAAACGGTGAGAAGCAAGGAGGCTCAGGAATAGTGAGTGAGCGAGTGAGTGGATGAGTGAGTCTAATGCTTGGGCCGCCACGTGCACCAGGGAGCAGAGAGGCCGGTGACGGGCGTGAAGCAGGGACAAATACTTCAGAATGACGCGACCCGCACCAGCAACGGCGGCGCCTGAAAAAGCATGTTAATTATAGTGGTAAGAGTAGCGCGGCGGGAAATGTGTGAGTGTTCTGTTAGTGATGTCATTAAGGGTGGCAGCGGATAATGGCGGCGTTTAGCGAGGCGCCGTGACGAATGGGTCGTGCGTGTAATGAGTGGCTTGTGACTGGAGCGACGTGACGGCGGCGGCGATCCGGCACTGCTGGCTGAAACACTGACGAAACAACAGGGCAGGTGTGGCGCAAGCTGATCATAGATAGATAACGCCGCGGCACAGTACCTTGGGAACTCCTTTACCAGTAGCAGCACCAGCAACAACAACAACAGCAGCAGCAGCAACAACAGAAGAACAACAACAGCAACAGCAGCAACAGCAGCAGCAGCAGCAACAGCTGTTATTATGATAATGATATTTGTGCTACCTGGGGGTCAAATGTAACTCTTGGATACAGCTGGCTGTGTTTTGTGTCCGTATACGAGATGCGTATGGCATCACGCATTGTTATTATTATTATTATTATTATTATTATTATTATTATTATTATTATTATTATTATATTATTATTGTTGTTGTTGTTATTGTTATTATGACTGGTATCACTGTGGTGTTCGTGGTGTGGTGATGTATGTGCGTATCTCCTTTACAGAGTGTGATGGTGTGGGCGTGACGATGGACCTCCCTCGCGACTCCTCCCTTCGGGGCCGCGGGCTGATGGGCGGTCGGTCACCAACTCTCCAATCTTCGCTGATACAAACACTCGTCTCTCCCAAGATGGACCATTCACCCACCAGTCCTCACTATGTTGCTGGTTCTCCCTTGCTGGGCGAGTCTCCTTCGGGCATTCCTCGCTCCCCCGTCTCGCCCATGGGCATCCTGGTCAAGAGCGAGCCCCCCGTATCTCCCTCGGGCACCTCAGAGTTCCAAGTGAAGCCCAAAAAGCCGCGTAGTGATGGGGAGCGAGTCGAGTGGGCACCCTCACCAGGGGGCATGAGCCTCGACTCCCTCTCTCCTCCTCCGCAAGGCTCCAACGGCATCGGGAGCTCAATGGGACACCCCTCGAGCGGCATGTCCCCGATGTCCACCTCCAGCTACGACCCCAGCTCTCCCAACCTCTCCAAATCAGGTCAGTGGCCTCGCTCTCCCTCGCATGTAGTACGTCTTCACCGTGTCTATCATTTTTTGTTCCGCTGACATTTGGTGGTATTGACACCTGCCTGCCGGGAGGCTTACCGGCAGCCCAGACCCTCGAACTCACTCATTCTGTCCTGTGAATATACAAAGAACCAATCTGGGGATGAAGCTCCAAAAATTTGAGGTACAGTACTATGTGTGTGTGTGTGTGTGTGTGTGTGTGTGTGTGTGTGTGTGTGTGTGTGTGTGTGTGTGTGTGTGTGTAAGTAAAAGCACGGTTCTCTGCAGGAAGCTTCGTTAAAAGCAAAATGAAAGACTGACTTTCTCGCTTCCTTACTGACTGATGGACTGACTGATTGAAACTCTGTCTCCCCCACCATTCCTCCTCCTCCTCCTCCTCCTCCTCCTCCCAGTCCCATCAGACCCCGGCAATAGAAACATGCACCTTAGAGGAACCTGCCGCGCCTCTCACATCCCGCACTGGTTCGCGGGAGAGGAGGGGCTGCAAATCACATCTCGTAAATTGTGAGATTAAAGAATGAACTGTCACTCAGGCAGGTATTGCGTCCCCTCCATCTTTTCCTCTCGCCTTCCCCCCTTCCCTCCCTTCCCCTGTCTCTCTCTCTTCTCGTCTTGCCTTCAGTTCGGGGACGCTCAGAGGCCAGGGAACACTGACAACAGCTGGGCGAGGGAACGACATTAAAAGAAGAAAATATGAAAGAAAAAAAAACTTCGTGGCAGATTTTCAGAATACTTGGATCGAACTTTCCGTCTTTGTTCTCTTTTTTCTTTCTCTCCCCGACTTTGAGCCTCTCCTTTTTTTTTTTTACTCTCTCTCTCTCTCTCTCTCTCTCTCTCTCTCTCTCTCTCTCTCTCTCTCTCTCTCTCTCTCTCTCTCTCTCTCTCTCTCTCTCTCTCTCTCTCTGCCACGGAGTGATAAGATAGATGTGGAGAAAAATGGTTCGAGTGTTTTATTAAATCGAATTGTTTTGTTGCCAGTGACGGTATTGGGGAAGTTAGTGGTGGTGGTGGTGGTGGTGGTGGTGGTGATGATGATGGTGGTGGTGGTGGTGGTGATGGTGGTGGTGGTGGTGGTGATGATGATGGTGGTGGTGGTGGTGGTGGTGGTGGTGGTGGTGGTGGTGGTAGGAGTGATGGTGGTAGGAGTGATGGTGGTGGTGGTGGAGTTAGAGACTGAAGGTTGCCAATGTCTATGGCCCAGACGGGTTAGATTGGCACAGTGCCACCTGGAGTTCTCAGGAGGGCAGTGTGTGTCTCCCAAGAGCGAAGGGTATGGGGTATGAGGTGGAGGAGAAGAAGAGGAGGAGGAGAAGGAGGAGGAGGAGGAGGAGGAGGAGTAGGAGGAGGAGGAGGAGGAGGAGGAGGAGGAGGAGGAGGAGAATAGATAGAGGAAATCATTAATGAAATCTGAAAACTGCTGGTTCTTCAATATAATGTGAGTGTGTTGTTAGGACAGGTCAGAGTCAGGTGAAAGTGGGTGAGGTTGAGTTATGTCACCTTAGATTAGGTTGACTGAGCTCAGGATAGGTTGAATCTGCCTTAGTTAGGTCAGACCAGACTACGTTAGGTAAGTATAAGTAAGCTGAAGTGAGGACATAATAGGTGAGCTCTGGTTTGGATAGGTTAGATTAGGCCAGGTTAGCTCTGGTTAAGATAGGTTAGGTTAGGTCAGGTCAGCAGTATTAGGTATTCCAGGTGTTTGATGAATAGTGTGAGGTCATTGTCGTGTCGATCGCGTGCGCCGGAGAGGAGTGAGGGAAGAGCGGGTGGCGGCGCTGACTGGAGAACCACTGGCTTGATTGACATGCAAAGTAGAGGCATCTCAGTCCTCTTCTTAGCATTTCCTCCCCTTCTTCCTCTTCACCTCTCCTCCCTTCATTCCTGTGTACCTCCCCACTTCTTCCTCCTAGTCTCTCCTCCCTACTCTTCCATACATCCTCGCATTTTCCATCTCTCTTCATCTAATCTTACAGCTTACCTTCCTCTGTTCTACTCCCCGTCCCTTGTCTCTCTCTCTCTCTCTCTCTGACGTCAGGAGTGATTATTTTCCCTCTTCTTTTTCTTCTTACACTTCATCGTTTCCTTTACATTTGTGTCTTATCGCCCTCTGTTTTCTCTCATAGTTTCCTGCATTTACAAGGTGGCGCATGACGTCAGCCTTCGTCCTCCAATTGCAGGTGTGGTGGTGATGGGGGTGGTGGTGGTGTAATGTGGTGTTTGATTAGGTGTGATTTGTCTTGGTGATGATGGTAATGGTGGTGGTGGTGGTGGTGGTAGTGTTGGTGATGAGGAGGAAAGAAAATGAGGAGTGATAGTGAAGAGAGAGAGAGAGAGAGAGAGAGAGAGAGAGAGAGAGAGAGAGAGAGAGAGAGAGAGAGTAGTGAGTTGTATTGTGATAAAGTGAGTTATTACGTTGGTTTTTATTTCACTTTTGTTTTTTTACCAATCCTACACACACACACACACTCTCTCTCTCTCTCTCTCTCTCTCTCTCTCTCTCTCTCTCTCTCTCTCTCTCTCTCTCTCTCTCTGTCTCGCCAATTCTTCATCACTTTCGACTGTTTTGAATGGTCTTGGCCACGCGTAGTCAAGAACACTCGATAATTTCTCTCATGGATAATTTTTTTCAGCAATTATTTTCACTCTTCCTTTCATCTTTCACTTCTCTGCATTTTTTCCTCAGTGTCGCTGGAATGTTTTTTTTTTTTCGTGTTGTTATTCCGAATATGTAGTGTTTGTCCTGAAAACCTAATATGTTGCCTTTCTCTTATCAGTCATCTGTGAGAGAGAGAGAGAGAGAGAGAGTGAGTGTGTGTGTGTGTGTGTGTGTGTGTGTGTGTGTGTGTGTGTGTGTGTGTGTGTGTGTGTGTGTTCTTGCCTTCTGAGTATTGGCTTTCGATTGTACGTATGTCTTCCTCTCTCTCTCTCTCTCTCTCTCTCTCTCTCTCTCTCTCTCTCTCTCTCTCTCTCTCTCTCTCTCTCTCTCAACATATTGCACACACTTTCCTGAGGTAATTATCCATCTTCAGTTGACGGCAGCAGACTTGAAAGCCACCAATGTCTTCTAACCTCCTCTCTGATACATTCACCAACACATTCACCAACACTGCCCTGCTCTACACTACAGTCTTACTAGGGCACAGCGTCACCAACAGAAAAATGACACATATTAGTGATTTTCAGACATTTAGAGAAGTTGGAGAAGGAGGTGAAGAGAAACTCAGACACTCACTTCCCTATACACCTGTGTTTCCTTTCACCTCCTCCAATATCAGTGATGTAAATGGAAGCTTCTGAGGGTAAGACAATATAGAAAATGGAGAGAAAATGGACAATACTGAATGAGAAGTGCTTGAATAGAGCGTGATAAAGGAAGGAAGAATGGAGAGAAGGAAGAAGTGATTGAGGAGGAAAGGGAAGTAAAAAAAACGAATAAGGAAGAAAACAGAAAGAATAATTTACCAGGAGCGTCTCTCTCTCTCTCTCTCTCTCTCTCTCTCTCTCTCTCTCTCTCTTTTTTTTTTTTTATTTAAACAAAACTTTATACAAAGGAACATGTACCCAAAGGCGCACTGTCGTGTGCTACCTATTCTAAGGGTACTACAATCTATTTCTCTACAATATTTACAAGACTTAAAAATAGATAATATACAAGATGGTCAGCATGCAAATGGAGCACTATTCGTTTCACTTCACTAGCACTATTCACGCACTGCACTACACTGAGTGTCACGTCACAAAGAGTGTCAGAGGAGTTGGCAGTGTCTGTCTCCACTTATGTGCCATCAGTTTGACACTGTGAGTGTTCATCTCCTGGACGTGAGGCACCGCGGCCGTGAACAAGTTCCACATCCTGGAGACGCGTCCTGCGAAGGTGCGTTGATGCTGACACCCGTGGGATCGCGGCACCTCTACGGCGTCACCACCATTGAGCACCGTTCTCGTGCTCCGTGCGGTGACTCTTAGAGGATGACGCAGCCCTGCCAGATGTGGCACTCTTTGCACCTGTGCCTTATGGAACACTACGATCGCCGCCACGTCTCTGCGGTGTTCCAGTGAATCAAGGGGACGCTCAGGCTCTGGGTGAGGTGGTAGTGCAGCATCTACTAGCCGTATGGCGCGGCGTTGGATGCTGTCCAGTCTCCTTCTGTGTGTGGCGGCACAGGACATCCAGGAGAGAGCTGCGTATTCAAGGTGGGGCCGCACCTGTGCCTTGTACAGCAGCAGTCTCCCTTCCTGTCGAGGAAACTGGCGATCCTTCTGAGAGCGGAGATCCTGTGAGAGGCTTTCTTGGCAATGGTTTTGACATGCCTGTCAAACCTCAGCCCTCGATCCACCTCCACTCCAAGTATCTTGACGTCATCTTGGAGTGGGAGAGCAGCAGCGCCAAAGACAACTTTCCTGCCATTGCTGCCATGGCGGCTGGGGACCGAGAGACAACCATTGCTTGTGTCTTCTCCGGCGCGAATGTCACTTGCCAGCGAGCACCCCACTCCTTTATCACTCGTAGCTGCTGATTGATGGCCTCAGCAGCCCGCCCACTGTCCTGGCGTGGATAGGTATAGGAGAGGGTGCAGTCATCAGCATAGGCCATGACTCCTGGCAGTAGCTGGAGAAGATCATCCACGTAGATATTCCACAGGAGTGGGCCAAGAATTGAACCCTGTGGCACTGATGCCTCCACAGGCAGGGACTCAGATGTTTGCCCGTTGACAACCACCTTGAGGCTTCTGTCCTGCAGGTAATTTCCCAAGAGTCGTAGCAAGCCACCCTGGATGCCTTTAGCACGAAGCTTTTCTAGTAATCCGTTGTGCCATACTTTATCAAAAGCTCCTGCTATGTCCAAAGCAACCACTATAGTGTCCTTGCCGTCGTCGAGGGCGTCCTGCCAATGCCTGGTGAGAAGCATCATTAGGTCGGAGGTTGACCTTCCAGGTCTGAACCCAAACTGTTGGTCTGAGAGGAGGGCATTGTCCTTGAGATGGCTACACACCACCTCTGCCACGACCCTCTCAAACACTTTACCCACCACTGACAACAGGGATATGGGTCTGTAGTTTTTGGGTCCGTCCTGGAGCTTTTTGTGTACAGGAACTACTCGAGCCTCCTTCCACACTGAAGGCCAGACGTTTTCCCGTACACAAGTTGTGAACTTGGGTGAGAGGGGCAGCCAGTTCCTGGGAGCATCGCTTCAGCAGGTGCGGGCTGATGTCATCAGGGCCGGTGGCTTTCTGTGTGTCCAGCCCCCGCAATAATCGCTTCACCTGCTGATGCGTTACCTCCACCATGGTGACAGTCTTCTCACATTGCTGGACCAGCTGAGGCGGTGGCTGCTGTGGATTACCGACCTTCATTTTTCCAGCAAACAAGGAAGCCAGCAACTGTGCCCTCTCCTTACTGCTGGTGGCGACAGTACCGTCCTGCTTGCTCTCTCTCTCTCTCTCTCTCTCTCTCTCTCTCTCTCTTGGACCTGCTCATGGACTAGCAACTAAGTGGGTCTTTTATTTTTATTTTTTTTACTCTTTCTGCTACCTTTTTCGAATCTTACATAAGAATTTATTCCTCAACACGTGTATATTTCCTTCATCACACACACACACACACACACACACACACACACACACACACACACACACACACACACACACACACACACACACACACACACACACACACACACACACACACACACACACACACACACACACACACACACACACACAGGCCTATCCGAAGATCGGAAATAATGAGCTCTGAGCTCGTTCCGTAGGGTAACGTCTGGCTGTCTCGTCAGAGACTGCAGCATATCAAACAGTGAATTATACACGTCATTACCAGATCAGCCTCTCGCGGCGACCTGTGACCGGAATAATACATGAATTCACTGCTTGTCGCGTTAATGTCGTGCTTTGATGAGGTTTATGTGTTTACTCTGCATGATTTGTTACGAAAGATTTCCTCCTTTCTATACTGGTTTATACACTTAATGGGGTGATTATGCATATTAATAGCTTTGGTATATGTACTCAGTGACTTTTCCTCGGCTACCTCTTAGAATGTAGGGTAAACATCCCCTCTCTCATTAACTCGTTCATCTGAACACATGTAGAAAGCCCAGTTACAGAATTTTAATGCAGAAATACCCTACTCACGTCACGTACTTCATTACATTCACACCCACTACCACCACCACCACCACCACGACCACCACCACCACGAGGATATTTCACCACCGTGGCCTCCATCTGTCAAACTCCGTGCAGCCTTCATCCTAGTTCGTGAATCTCGCTTATGTTGAGTTGACGCTTACAGACGTGACTCGGTAGCAAAGCGGCAAAATGATCTAACTGGTTGTGGTGGTGGTGGTGGTGGTGGTGGTGGAGCCAGGCACTTCCTACCCGTGTTACATCATGCGGTGTTGTTATTGAGGCAGGTTTAATCTCATGTCTGGTGTCTGTGGAATACTTAGAATGCCTCGATGCTCTGCTCTGACTCGAATTATTGTTGATACGGGGAGTCACTCAGCAAAGATTACACGAGATTACATGAGATGAATAGATACCAGAGCAGCCGACCACACACACACACACACACACACACACACACACACACACACACACACACACACACACACACACACACACACACACACACACACACACACACACACAGCAGGCCCCTCACTGTTACCGCCATTAATAAACCACGAGAAAGGGAAGCAGTGTTTCTCATCGTTAGGGAACCCAGCACTATCTCTCTCTCTCTCTCTCTCTCTCTCTCTCTCTCTCTCTCTCTCTCTCTCTCTCTCTCTCTCTCTCTCTCTCTCTCTCTCTCTCTCTCTCTCTCTCTCTCTCTCTCTCTGTGTGTGTGTGTGTGTGTGTGTGTGTGTGTGTGTGTGTGTGTGTGTGCGCGTCTCAACCAGCAATAATGGTTACAATACCAAGCGACACGACCTCTGTGGTTTACTTTTAAGCTGTGCCATGGAGACACATCTGGCACGCCTCTTGGCACGCCTCCTCCTCCTCCTCCTCCTCCTCCTCCTCCTCCTCCTCCTCCTCCTCCTAGTGGTGGTAGTTGCAAATTAGCACCAGCCAAACACTCGAGGATGCGGAGTTAATTTGAAAGCCTTACATCTCCTGCTTGGGATTGAAATGACAGCGTTCCTTCCGCGGTCGGAGCAGGGAGGCGCCGCGTGCTGCCTGGGAAGGGGCAGACGCACGAACGGAGCGAGGGAGAGGAGGGAGAGGAGGGAGTCAGAGAGATAGGGTGAGGGAGATAAAAGGGTAAAATCCGCCGCTTGACATTTAGGAGGACAGTGACCTAGTTTTGGGTGTGTTCGTGCGTGCGTGCGTGCGTACGAGCGTGTGTGTGTGTGTGTGTGTGTGTGTGTGTGTGCTTGAGGTGAGATGTTAAAGTTCTCGTGATATTCTTCAGCTTTAAGAAATGCAAGACAGAGAGAGAGAGAGAGAGAGAGAGAGAGAGAGAGAGAGAGAGAGAGAGAGAGAGAGAGACGGGGATGGTTCACTTAGTTTGAAT
>NC_059294.1:27320311-27327811 GCF_017591435.1 Portunus trituberculatus
TTTCTTGCTTTGTTGTCTTTTGTGCGTTGTATGTGTGTGTGTGTGTGTGTGTGTGTGTGTGTGTGTGTGTGTGTGTGTGTGTGTGTGTGTGTGTGTGTTCAGTTTGTCTTTGTATTCGTGTTTGATTCTTTGACTCCTATGCTTGTATGTATGTATGTATGTATGTGTGTACGTGTGTAAGTATTTATGTGGTAATGTGTGTCTGTCTGTCTGTCTTACTGTCTGTCTGTCACGTTTTTTCTCCTCTCTCTCTCTCTCTCTCTCTCTCTCTCTCTCTCTCTCTCTCTCTCTCTCTCTCTCTCTCTCTCTCTCTCTCTCTCTCTCTCTCTCTCTCCTAGAGTATTTTTCACGTTTTTTTCCTGACTCATACACGGCCGCCCTTCACGGTGCCCCTGCCCCTCCAAGCCACCCCTCGCCTGCCCTCCACCCCCTCCCAGCCTCACCCAAGCCTCGCCAAGCCAAGGTCAAGGGAAAAGAGGGCCACGCCACCACTTTCAGGGCCAGGATGGGGCGAGGGGAGGGGAGGGGAGAGCGTGGAGGTGGAGAGGAAGCGTTGCAAGCATGGAGGAGGAGGATGAGGAGGAGGAGGATGAGGAGGAGGTGGAGGAGGAGGAGGAGGTGGAGGAGGAGGGGAGGTAACATCCTGCATGGTGAGCAATGAACTCAATGTTAAATTTTTCTTTCCTACAGTTGATTTTTGTGTGTTTTGTTTACATCTAATTAGGAAACTTTGCTGTTGTTCTTTATTTTTGTGTGTGTGGAATATTTTTTTTTTTTTTTTATTTCCTCCCTTGTCTTCTTGCTTTCCATCATCTTCTCCTCTTCCTCTTCTTTCTTTTCTTCTTCTTCCTCTTTTTCCTCCTCCTCCTCCTCCTCCTCCTCCTCCTCCTCCTCCTCCTCCTCCTCCTTTTTTTCCCCTTTTCTTCTTCTTCCTCCTCTTGTGGTGTGTAATCCCCTGTGTTCCTCCTCCTCTTCCTCTTCTTCTTCCTCCTTCTCCTTCTCCTTCTCCTTCTCCTTCTCCTTCTCCTTCTCCTTCTCCTCCTCCTCCTCCTCCTCCTCCTCCTCCTCCTCCTCCTCCTCCTCCTCCTCTTCCTCCTCCTCCTCTTGTGGTGTGCAATCCCCCTTGTTTTCTTGCTTTCCCTCTCCTCCTCTTCCTCCCTCTTCTTCCTCCTCTTCCTCTTCTTCCTCCTCTTCTTGTGGTTTGTAAGAGTGGAGTACGTGGTGTATGTATGTATGTGTGTATGTTCGTTGCTCTGTATGGATGAAATGTGTGCATCTGTCGTGTGGGGTTCCATGCATACTAATATAATGGTATTGGGTTGCCTGTCTGTCTGTCTGTGTGTCTGTCTGTCTGTCTGTCTGTCTCGTAGCGGGCGAAGTCTGTGTGGTTTTGATCTACCCTCGCGTTTTTTTCTCTTGCTGTTGTTCCTTCTGTCTTTCCGTCTCGTTATCTGTATGCATTGTATTTATTGATATTTTTAGCCATTGTCTGTGTGTGTCCCCCTCTCCCTTCCCTCCCTCTCTCCCTCTCTCTCTCTCTGTAGGTAAAGTTATCGTTGTTATTTTTCTCATGAATCTTAATTTGTCTTACTTATTGTCATGTTTCATTTATTTTTCCTTGTGTTTTTTTTTTTTTTTGCTTTCTCTCTCTCTCTCTCTCTCTCTCTCTCTCTCTCTCTCTCTCTCTCTCTCTCTCTCTTATTTAAAGAAAAACTGGTTGTTTCTTTCTTACTTTCCTGATCTTGTTCTCTGTTTGTCCCTGAAGGAAGATGACGCGCTCTGGGGTTTACCGGGACTAGCCTCTCTCCTTCCTCTTCTTCTTCTTCTTCTTCTTCTTCTTCTTCTTCTTCTTCTTCTTCTTCTTCTTCTTCTTCATCTTCTTCTTCTTCTGTTTTTTTTTCTTCTTCTTTCTTCTTTTTTTTTTCTTCTGCTTCTTCTTCTTTTCTGCTTCTGTTTCCTCTTCATTTTTTCTTCATCTGCTTCTTCTTTTTGTTCTTCTTCTTCTTCTTCTTCTTCTTGTTCTTAGTCTTCATTTTCTTCTTGTTCTTGTTCTCGTTCTTCTTTTTCTTCCTCTTCTTCTGCTTCTGCTTCCTCCTCTTCTTCTTCTTTTTCTTCTTCTTCTTCTTCTTATCTATCTCTCACTTTCCCCTACGTCAGCTTTTCCTCCTTCTTCCTTTTCCTTCCCTCCCTCCCGTCCGATTTTCTTTTACTGTTCTTTTCTTTTCTCGTTCCTTTCACCTTACTCTTTTCTTCCTTCCTCTCCCATTGTTCCTCTGATAAGCCTATGACGGTTTCACTCTCCCTCTTGTTTTCTCTTTTTTTTGTGTGTGTTTTTTCATTTCATTTTGTAACGATTCATTTTCTTCTCGATCTTCGTATTTTTTCTATACCTTCCTGTCCTCTCTTAGTTTCTTTTCCTTCGTTGTAGTTGCTTGGTAAATTCACAGCACAATGGTTTCTTCTCTTTCATGGACTCAGTATTCACTCTATATCAATGCTAGACACTTCAGTACCTCATGGTGTGCGCATACTTGTAAATGTATAGACAAACTGCTCATTATTTCAAGACTGAGCTCTTTTTTAGACAGTATAAGCATATGTAAGTAGACACACAATCTCTCTCTCTCTTTCGCTTTCCTATTTCCCAGTCTTCAGAAACAGTTCTTACTCTGCCTCGCTCCATCCCTTTCCTCTTAGCCATCCCTCACTCCTGCCTCGCCCAGCCCAGCCCAGCCCCGCCCTGCCCGTGCTCCAGGCCTCATCACTCCTGTCACGCCATCCATCCCCTACCAAGGTGTTCATTGACCTTCCAATACCGTCCAATGCTCCCCAGACCGCGCCACAGCCACTCACACCGTCACGCAGGCTCGCGACCTCAACCTCGCTCTGTCTCTCTTTTCTCTCCCAGCGCTGATTCATTTGTAACCTTCGCGCAAAGAGAGAGAGAGAGAGAGAGAGAGAAATAAATGTATCGTCTCTGTATATTGAACTTTGGCGAACTAGTAATCTTATTTTTTTCTCTCTCCACCCTCCATGTGTTGCTTTTTTGTGGTGATGTGAAGGTCAAGAGATGCATGATGTATACTTCTCCTCATTTATTTATTCTTTTTTTGTTGTTGTCATGTTGAATATTATACATGAGTTATTGGTTTGTGCCCGAGAGAGAGAGAGAGAGAGAGAGAGAGAGAGAGAGAGAGAGAGAGAGAGAGAGAGAGAGAGGTAGGGACAAAAAATAATAGTTAAAAGCTGTGGCCTCTATTTTAATATTTGAATCGCGTCATACATGCATTTATTGAGGCCACACTTGCTTAATACCACCACCACCACCACCACCACCACCACCACCACCACCACCACCACCACCACCACCACCACCACCACCACCACCACCACTACCCTCTTTGCTTTCTATGTTTTTCTGTGCTACAAGAGTGGAGTGCTGTCCATAATGATGTGTGAAATTGTCTTAATTAATTGTATATATATATATCGCAAGTTATTTTTTCCTTCGTCTTGTGAGCAGAGTGTGTTAAGAGAAGGTTTATTTTCCCATTACGTGTGTTGCTACTCTCGATTCCTATCACATTATTGCACCTTGGCCTTCACGGTGCGCCATGATTAATTAATGTTACTGGTGTGTGTGTGAGAGAGAGAGAGAGAGAGAGAGATTTTCAAGTGTTGTTTATACATGTCCGGGTTATGAAACTTTTTACTCTCCCGCCACGACAGTTTTCCAAGGCCACAGAGATGATCAGTCAAGTTCTAAGAGTGTTTCCCCTGATAATGGTGAAGGAATTATGGGAATCTGGCACTGGATTCGTCAAAATAACCTTAGAAACTCGTGTAGCTTTTAACTAGAGCGATTTGAGAGTAGTGAAGGCGCAGACAGATGTGTTATAAAAGGATTCAGTGGGTGGTAGGCAGAGAGAGAGAGAGAGAGAGAGAGAGAGAGAGGGGGAGATTTCTTGGTTTTGTCGGTCGGGAGTGCAAGGTGATGGTGAGCTGGTGACACACTGCCCTTCACCCTGTCACGGGAACTTGAACTGCGTGCATGTGAATGTGATGCTCTCTCTCTCTCTCTCTCTCTCTCTCTCTCTCTCTCTCTCTGGTGAGGTTGTTGTCTTATGAATGTATCTTAAAAGGTCAATAAAACAGCAAATATTCTCTCTCTCTCTCTCTCTCTCTCTCTCTCTCTCTCTCTCTCTCTCTCTCTCTCTCTCTCTCTCTCTCTCTCTCTCTCTCTCTCTCTCTCTGTGAACAATACCCGTGCCTATATACATATTCATACCTCTCTCTCTCTCTCTCTCTCTCTCTCCCTGGCGGTGACGGTGATGATACATATTAGCGGAACAAAGCAAAACGAAAAATAAAATAGTAAATAACGTCAAGTAAAACCAAAGAGAAACTCAACACAACACGATACCAGTAAACACGTGGTGGTGGTGGTGGTGGTGGTGGTGGTGGTGGTGTGTGCTGACCTTGAATGAAAAAAAAGATAAAAAATAAAGAATAAAAAAAAAAAACTTGTCCATAAGGGAATGAGGTGATATGGTGTCCTGGTGTGTGTGTGTGTGTGTGTGTGTGTGTGTGTGTGTGTGTGTGTGATGTAAGAGAGGATGTGGGTCGTCTGAGAAATGGTTACTACAGACAGACAGACAGACAGACAGGGACGCGCATACAGACAAAACCGACACGTCACACAAACCAGAAACCTGTATTGCACACTTGCCTTCCACTAGAACAGTTATCAAAGGCCACAGGAATTATGAGCAACGGCCTCTCTCCCCCCCCTACTGATGTCACAAAACCCTCGCTTGTCAGCCACTCTGGAATTACGATGACACCCTTGAAAACACTAATAGCTTCCACTACAGCCTTACGAGAACCCAAATGAAGCGCTGGAGGGTCAGAGAATGTGGTTCTATGTTGGGTGAAGTAACATTAGCATAGTTTTCCCTTTCATTGCTGCTCCTCACTGGCCGCCTCTCCTATCTCGGTCAGCGTGTGTGTGTGTGTGTGTGTGTGTGTGCCGGGATCGTGATGTGGATAAGTTGAGAGGGAGAGGCACAAGTGAAGGGCATCGGTGGGTTGGTACGTAGGTGTGTGATGTGGAGTGTGTGTGGTGTAGTGTCAGGTGTGTTGACGTGATGAGGCGTGTGTGTGTGTGTGTGTGTGTGTGTGTGTGTGTGTGTGTGTGTGTGTGTGTGTGTGTGTGTGTGTTGCGGGGGCAATAGTTTTACTTCATTCCTTCTGCCTCCCTGTGTTGCAAGTAACCCACACACTCACTCTTACTCCTCCTTCAGCTTCTCCTCCTTTTCCTCCTCTCCTCTCCTCTCCTCTCCTCTCCTCTCCTCTCCTCTCCTCTCCTCTCCTCTCCTCTCCTCTCTCTCTCTCTCTCTCTCTCTCTCTCTCTCTCTCTCTCTCTCTCTCTCTCTCTCTCTCTCTCGTCTCCCCTTCACCTTCCTCCCTCCCACCATCACTACACACGCTGCAAGGCCACTTTCTATTAGTGTGTGTGTGTGTGTGTGTGTGTGTGTGTGTGTGTGTGTGTGTGTGTGTGTGTGTGTGTGTGTGTGTGTGTGTGTTAGTGCGTGTCAGAGGCCATATGCAGCCACCGCCTCCCTCTGCGCTGTGAAGGCAACAAATGAGCGTATCACTGAGATGGACGGAACTGATCGACCTCCCACTGGAACCAAGACGAGGCCAAAGACGAGACCATGCATGGGCGAGACGCGGCTGCTGGCTGAGCGTACACCACATCCTCCTATACTCTCCTCTCCCCATCTGTCGCCGCCTTGCTCTATCGCGTGATACGTCGAGGGGAGCACTTGCGGGACGGTGGTTGGGTGGAAGATTACAAACGTATCTCCATGAACAGCTCGCGCTCATGTGTAACCTTCCACATCTTATGCCATCTACCTCAAGGACGTGCTTAACCCCTTCAGTACTAGGACACTTTTTGCTTTGAGATTTGTGTACGATTAGGCCATTTTATTGACATTAGGAAGGGTCTATGGAGGTCAGAAGATTAATGGCCAGAGTCTTCACTATTTTAATTCCCCACATAAGTTTCTGAAGCTGTATAAAATCGGCAAATAGTATAAGCAGAGTGAATATGGAAACGTGTCACGGTATTCAAAGGATTGAGACGAGTGGCTGCGTGCAATCAGGTGTTGGAGGAAGAAATGTATCTAAATCACGTCCTTGTCCATAAGTGTATCGATTATTTTTATTATGTAGTTGATTATTTGGCATGTTCAAGGTTTTCTTTGTATCTTTTATAAGCCTTCACATTATCTGGAGGCTGTGAGAAGGACTGGTATGTGTGTGTGTGTGTGTGTGTGTGTGTGTGTGTTGGCGTGTATATATGTGTGTCTCAGGAAGGAATTAATATAACGGATTGGCTTCTCCTCCATAACCAATTCCCATCACTGTCCGTTGCGTTGTTGTCACGTGGATTGCTCAAGGCAATGACTGAAGCGTTCATCTCATCTTGGAGTTTTGAGTTCGAGTGACTGTTGTGTATCAGGAAAGAAGTTGTCAGTATGCTTGAGTTTCTTTTTTTAGTTGCATTTGACACGTGTGATATCACTAGCATGTATGTTTTGAAGCCGTCACTCACCTTGAAGCCAATGAGGGTGATTGGTCTGAACAAGCGTGTGTGTGTGTGTGTGTGTGTGTGTGTGTGTGTGTGTGTGTGTGTGTGTGTGTGTGTGTGTGTGTCAGCGTGCATCAAACCCCAGCACGTCCACCTGACATCCCCCACACTGATTACCCTGACTTGGCCGACCTTCCCCGCCCCTCCCCGTCCCGCCAAGTGTGGTGTACGTGGTGTCCGGCGGAACATCAGAGGCCGCCCTTCTGGATACAACTTCCCTCTGACTGGATTAACTTCTCCTTCCTTGTCCTGCGCCTCTTCAGGAAAAAAGTGTTTATTTCTGTTTCTTATTTCCGTTTTTGCTCATCCAGTTCATACTTTCATCTCGTTAATCCACTTAATTTTTCTACTTTCCCGCTCTCTTTCCTTCCTTCCGCCTTTCCTCACTTAGTCTTTCCTTCACTTTCCTTCTTACGTCTTTATTCCTTTGTTATATCATGAATATTTTTCACATTCTCTCTCTTTATTTCCTTTTCTCCTTTCATTTCTTGCATACATTCCTTCTTCCCTTGTTTTTTTTCATATCCATATTTCTTTTGTCTTTCTTCCTTCCTTGTTCTCTCTCTCTCTCTCTCTCTCTCTCTCTCTCTCTCTCTCTCTCTCTCTCTCTCTCTCTCTCTCTCTCTCTCTCTCTCTTTGGCTCAGTCTTCGGGAATCACTGTAGGCACGAGTGTTGACGTGTTCTTTTCCCTCCCTCTGCGTCACGGTAATCTGTCTCGCGGCAAATCCCAGTACAGTGTTATCAAACTTGTGGAAAATAGTCGGAATTGTGTGTGTGTGTGTGTGTGTGTGTGTGTGTGTGTGTGTGTGTGTGGATATGTCGCAGGAAAGATATAGAAGGG
>NC_059294.1:27337811-27347811 GCF_017591435.1 Portunus trituberculatus
GGTAGTGGTGTCAGTGGTGGTGGTGGTGGTGGTAGTGGTGGTAGTAGTGGTGGTGCGCTGAGGACGAATCGACCGAACAGAATCAAGAGGGAAATCGCTGGAACGTGCCCCGAGCGACTCCCTTCCTCGGCCCGAACACTCTCCGCTCCTCCGTCTCTTGTATCTTCTTTTTCTCTTCCTATTTTTAGTTTTTTTTTTTCTGTTGGGGGGGGGGAGGTTAGTGCTGAAGGAGAACGACTGTCTTTCCTGAGGCTTTGTAGGGCTTAATGTTGACGCTTCTCCTCCTCCTCCTCCTCCTCCTCCTCCTCCTCCTCCTCCTCCTCCTCCTCCTCCTCCTCCTTTTCCTCCTCCTCCTCCTCCTCCTCCTCCTCCTTTTCCTCCTCCTCCTTTTCCTGTTAGCGTAGTAGGTGTTACTTTGTTGTCTTATTTTCCACCTTAGCGCCTCAAGTGATAGCTAGAATCTCTCTCTCTCTCTCTCTCTCTCTCTCTCTCTCTCTCTCTCTCTCTCTCTCTCTCTCTCTCTCTCTCTCTGAATTGCATTTGTTAACTTTATAATAAGATCAAATAGTGTTTTACTTTGATGTGCTGACGTGGTGAAAAATACAGTCACTTTATTTATTCATTTTTATTTATTTATTTTTTTGTCATGCCAGCAGAAGACTCCCTGCAGAGTGAACAACAACGGGCGAGATGCATTAAAGTTCTTGAAGGCATTATAAAGTTGTCAAGGTCGGCAGCTCTTTGCTCTTTCGTGTACTTTTTTTTTTTTTATGTTGCAGCGTTTCTTTCTTTTTGTCTTTTCGTGTGTAAGACTTTCCTTTTTTTTTTTTTATATAGTGTCCGTGTTCGTGTGGGTGCATTCTTTTCCTTTCCCTCTCTATTCGTGTAAGATTTCCCTTTTCTTTTTATTTGTGTATCTATTTATTTATTTATTCATTTGTTCATTTATTTTTACCTGTTTGAACACAGTGCAGAGCGAAAGCATATTGTGAAATGTGTCCTAGAATTGTAGCAAAAATCGTTCGTCCTTATTAACATGTATGGTATTTGCGGTTTTGTTGCTGAATGTAAGACCTGTGATAGTTGTATACCAGTAGCAACACCAGCAGCAACAGTAGCAGCATTAGTATTAGTAGTATTAGTATTAGCATTAGTTGTAATAGTATTATTATTATTATTATTAGTAGTAGTAGTAGTATGTAGTCTTTGTAATTGTAGTAGTTGTTAAAATAGTAATGATAAAGATAATGATAGTAATAATAATAATGATGACAATGATAATAGCGGTAATAGTTGTAGTGATGGCGGTAAAAAAGGAAACACGCCAGCAGTATTTTTCAGTAAATCTTTTAGCAGCCTGCTCTGATAAAGCAGCTTTTGAGCGACAAGGGGTCTGATCACGAACACTTTTCTTTACATCATTCCTGAGATGAAAAAAAAGATGAAAAAGAGAGAAGAGTGAAGCTTTAACTTAAACAAACAAAAGGAAGGGGAAGCAGAACGAACACACATGCTAGAATGAGAACAGATGAATAAATAAATGAAGATAAAAGTAACAAGCAACTAGACGCGTCACAGAGGAAAGAGAAAAAAAGAGAGAAAAAAAAACCGACGTGTCACAGAAGAAAGAGAAAAAACGAAAAAACAATAGGATAATGTATTTTTTATACGAAAAAAGAAAAAAAGAAATTGTAACAGTTATTTTCTCTTTACAGGTATGTTGCTCTACATTTCTCACCTGAGGCGCGAGCAGGACAGGTAAGGGTGGGGAGGTGAGACTCGAATGCAAAGGCCACGTACGTATGTTATGCTTCAATCTGGCTCAAAGCTGTGTGTGTGTGTGTGTGTGTGTGTGTGTGTGTGTGTGTGTGTGTGTGTGTGTGTGTGTGTGTGTGTGTGTGTGTAGGTGTGTAGATAAAACAAGTCACAATAAATGGTTGGAACAGAGAACATCGTTGCTGGTAAATGAAATGTGGAAACGAGAGGGAAAATTACATAGTTAATTTTCTCTTTTTACTTTATCTCGTGGCAAATAATTCTCCATCGTGTCTATTCTTGCCTTCTATTTTCACCGTAATTTTGTCTACAGTGATTTTTGTTGTGGGGTGAATGGACGATATGGTGGTAGTATGAGTTTGTGTGTGTAGTAGTAGTAGTAGTAGTAGTAGTAGTAGTAGTAGTAGTAATAGAGTAGTAGTTGGTGATATTGTGCCGTGTATTTTGTAAGTGGTTCTATTTTCCAAGAATTCTTTAGTAGGTTCATCTCATCTTTTCCTTGATTCAGCTTTTATATCTCCCCTCACTCTTATCATTCGCTCCTCTTCCTCACATCTCTCTCGCTCCTCTTCCTCACTCTTCTCACTCGCTTTTCTTCCTCACTCTTGTCACTCGCTCTTCCTCCTCACTCTTCTTACTCTTTTCGCTCACTCTTCTCACTCACTCTTCTTCCTCACTCTTCTCACTCACTCTTCTTCCTTTGTTCGTTCAGGGAGTTACACAGAGTTACACAGATACACATGGCACAGCAGACCTCGCGGCTTTTTCGAGGCGACCTGACTCTTAGTAACGTGATAGGAGAGATGGACAGCAAAGTAGAAGGCTCTCTACTCTCCCAGTCCTCCTTTTTTCCAGCATAAGCTGTACAGAAAAACACGCCGAAAAGAGAGAGCGTTAGTGTTTAGAGAAGGAAAAACCCGAAGCAAATGTTATAGAAAAGAATTGAAAAGAGATTAAAATATATGGGACAATGAGAGAGAGAGAGAGAGAGAGAGAGAGAGAGAGAGAGAGAGAGAGAGAGAGAGAGAGAGAGAGAAATTCTACAGACAAAAAGGAATGTAGATATAACGTGCAGTGTACCTTGTTTAAAACCTTTGCTTTGTTCATTCGCCAAGTCTCACCTGAAAAAATTGTTATTTACAATAGAGGATAAAATTAAAGTGTCCCATAAATTTCTTACTGGGAATAATTCACGAGTGTTTCTTGATAATGGCCCAGATACTGCAGCTTGGGACGAGAATAGCCGGCGTAAGCGGATCTTATTTACTTAGCTCTTGATTTACAAAGCAGGATCTTGTGTTTATGAAGGGAAACGAGGTCGATTAACGCAGACAGCCTCAAGTACAACAAACAGTGTGGAGGGAGGGATTGGTGTCCACGGCAGCGCCAGCTGTTGGAGGCGGCTCATGTGAGGTCTGGTTAGCAATAGAGAGTGGTGAATTGCAGTTTGAGTTGGCAGTGACCTTATACTTAAACTCGGCGAGATTTAGCCAGTATTACATCACCCTGGCTCTTCAATATGGAACTTTCCTCACTTCGTGCACTCAGAGCTGTGTTTATTTACCTTTAAAGTGACGTCACCCACAGATGTGCAAATACTTAGTCAAATGCGAACTATGATAAAAAGTTAAAGATATTTGAATGAATGTTATTTCTCATATAGTTGATTATATATAATTTTGTCGAGTGTCGTAGGTAATTGACTGTCTCTAATTCTTCTGGGGATCTCTACACAAAAAAAATGTTTGGGATTGGATTATTTAACAGATTACTGTGAATTCCACTCCAAACTTAAATAGAAGAGTCGCTCTTATGAAAAGGTGTATTATATGGTATCATTTTTTATATACGCGTGTACCTTCACAAATTAGTTTAATTATATATTCATCTTTGTTGTCAAGTTTAAAAAGATTGTACTACAAAGGAGGATAAGAAATACCGGGAGAAAAAGCTTTGGCCTTGAATGAGTCATAACTTTCAACAAAACATCATAAACTCACTTTCCGAATCCCAGAGTGCCCTCGTAAGCCTGCTCATCTGTCAAAATCATAAACTGTACTACAAAAGAGAACTACAGTCTTTCAAAGCAGAGAGGAAATACCTGAGTGAAAACCATAACCACTGAATGAGTCATAATCTGCCACGAAATACCATTAATACCCTTAACCAATCCCTGAATCCCATGTAAACCTCCTCATTGGTCTGATCCCAGCTGACTGTACCAACCACTGATGTAACACCACTCGATCCCAGACACCATTCACGCTGTCAATCCCCGCCAGGCCCCGCGAAGCACATCAGCCACGCCCTCCCGCTTCATCGCCGCGTATTACAGACTTGGGAAGGGAGAAGGAGCTGCTGTGGTTCTCGAGGCCTAACTTCATTGTCGGGAGAGAAGTTAAAAATGGAGATTAAAATGCCTGTGCCGAGAAAAGAACGCCAAGGCTTGCAGTGTGAAAAAAATCATGCCTTCCCTACCACCACCACTACTGTTACTGTTGTTGCTGCTGCTCCTACTACTACTACTACTACTACTACTACTACTACTACTACTACTACTACTACTACTACTACTACTACTACTACTACTACTACCAGTACTTCTATTACTCATATTTTCTGCTAATACCACCACCATCACCACCACTACCACTACCCGTGCACCCCTCAGTATGGTAAGAGTAGGGCGTATAGGTAAGGGCCTCGTGTCGTGCCCTTCGCCCCCATACTCGTACCCAAAGGATGATCCCAACGCCGCATTCCAGCCCCGCATACCAGCACGTCCGGTTCACACACACACACACACACACACACACACACACACACACACACACACACACACACACACACACACACACACACACTTTCCCTTAGTTGTTAGGGTACGGTTTATTTTTACACTCCCCAGTACGGAATTATGTAGAACGTATCCGTAATGTTGTGTGTTTTTGTCATATGCAGTTGTAGGAGTTGCGGCGGCGGCGGTGGTGGTGGTGGTGGTGGTGGTGGTGGTGGTGGTACCAGTTGTAATGGAAGTGTAGGGAGAGAAGAAGTATTATTGCTATTATTATTGGTATTATTATTGTCATTATTTTTACTATTATATTATTGTTATTATTGTTATTATCATTGTGAGTAGCAGTAATAGTACTAGGAGTAGCAGCGGTGGTGGTAGTATACTAACAGCAACAGTAGCACAAATTAGAGCAGCAGCAGCGTCTTGCCTTGGTTTGTAGCTGTTACATATCGACTCAGCACCAAGGTATTCTTTTGTCCAAGGCGGCGGTGTGGAGGCAACAGCGAGGCTTCCGTGTGTGTTATCACTGAGGCAGGCGGGTGTGGCACAGCACTGTATCAGCAAGACAGGCCAAGGAGAGAAGCTCGTAGGTGGCACAGAGAGAGAGAGAGAGAGAGAGAGAGAGAGAGAGAGAGAGAGAGAGAGAGAGAGAGAGAGATTATTGGAGTAGTTTCTTGTGTGTGAATAGCAAAGAGATTTAATGATTAGCAGAAATCGTGAAGAGGAACTGAACTGCTAACTTGTACCGTGCTTTGCCTGGACTGTTGGTAAAGGAATTAAATAAACGCTTTAATCAGGATTGGATGAAATATTGGTCATACTCATTCGCTTATGCGTTCGTGTGTGTGTGTGTGTGTGTGTGTGTGTGTGTGTGTGTGTGTGTGTGTGTGTGTGTGTTCATTAACCTGCCAGAGCGGGAAGGGCGGACGGACAGCGAGGTGAGTCAGGTAAGCGGGTTGTCAGTCTCGGCGAAGATTCAAATCCAGGTCAGATTAGGTAGCGGGCAGCGCGTGGCGGCGGGAACATGAAACATTTAGTGAAATAATGATGAAACCACTGCTACAAATAACAGTGAAATGTGATTACCTCGACTATAGCTACTGGTTAACTGTGTTGCTGCTACTGTTACCACCACCACCACCACCACCACCACCACCACCACCACCACTACTACTGGTTAACTGTGTTGCTGCTACTGTTACCACCACCACCACCACCACCACCACCACCACTACTACTGGTTAATTGTGTTGCTGCTACTGTTACCACCACCACCATCACAACCACCACCACCACCACCACCACCATCACAACCACCACCACCACCACCACCACCACCACCACCACCACCACCACCACCACCACCACTACTACTACTACTACTACTACTGCTACTGCTGCTGCTGCTGCTGCTGCTGCTGCTGCTGCTGCTACTGCTACTGCTACTACTACTACTACTACTACTATTGCTGCTCTTACAACCACGACAACAACAGCAACAACAACAACAACAACAACAACAACAACAACAACAACAACAACTACTACTACTACTACTACTACTACTACTACTACTACTACTACTACTCGTACTCGTACTATTACTACTACTACTACTACTACTACTACTACTACTACTACTACTACTACTACTACTACTACTACTTTGTCATCAGTATCATCAACACAGGCTTAACAAACGTAGCTTCAACCAGTTTAATGACATAATAACAATAAACAGATGGAGGTTTTTCAGTGAGGGTGATAAGATAACATTCCATTATCTCCCGCGTGGCCTCAATTTGTTGCTCCCTCCCCGATAAGACGGCAGGCTGTAGTGGCCACTGTGGTGGTGGTGATGGTGGCGGCGGCGGTGGCGGCGGCGTTTATGGTGGGCATGTTGAGAAACCCACACTCTTGTTATCACCCTTCCTCGCGACGACCTCCGCTTCTCGCTTCCTCCTCACAACTGATGCCCCCACACTTCAGCCTGGGCCCGTATTCTCAAACGCTTTACTCTCTCACCACTATTTTCCAGGGCCACAGAGATGACTAGCGGGAGTTTCAAGAGTGTTTCTCAAGTTATAAAAATGAAGAAATCTTGTCAGTCTGTCTCTTGAATCGTAAAAAATACCTTGAAAAAATACTTAGTGAAACCTTTTGAAATAGTGGAGGTGAGGCACGTAACTGTTTGAGATTACGATCCCAGCTTCCTTTTCCTTTCCCTTTCCTCCTTCCCCCATACACACACCTCGCTGCCTACCTCCTTACTATTGATGCTGCCACACTCAAACACTTCATGGTCCTATAGTTCTTGTCCAGCGCTATATTCCCTCTCACCCCCAGTCTCCTTCCACGACCACTTGTAAGCACTGAGTTATTGACCCTTCATGGCCTCCTTAACCTCTGTGGCGTCTCCTTAAGTGATGTAGTGCATGCTTATAATTTCGAAAGGCCTCATTAAGCAAGAAATGTGATAGAGTATTTTTAACCAGTAGTTTATTTGTGGTCTGCTTATCATGTACTAGTGTCGCTCAGATGAAGTGGTAAGTGTCATGGTGTGGCTGGCGGTAATCGTGTGAGGAGTAGAGAGGGTAGGTAATGCACGAGTCTGCTCAGTGAACCCGCGTCTGTTCCTCTTCCGTTGTGTAAATGTTGTTGTAGGTTACGTTACGTTGAATCATAAAGGCGCCGTCCATTTTTTATCCGTCTTTAGAGTGTTTGCTTTCGCTGATAACACTCGTAACCAGGAATGAAATGAAACTATTGTGTTAATGTCAACAATATATTGCATCTAAACACTTCCCCTAAATTTACACTTTATAACCGGCGAAATTATATACGTAATTACGGCCATCTGAGTAATGACAGTTTGCACATTTTAATGTTAACTTTGACCCCTGAAGAGGTTTATGCCGTGTAGTAAACTCCGAGGCCACGCGTCTGTTTTTGACCTGTGGTAAGTCCAAACTACTGCAGTGTTATTGGAAGGTAACTCGGTATTCTCAAAGCAAAATGACTTCTTTCAACACTGCCGAGTCCACACATCGAAATTAACTACTTGATACTTGAAAGGCAAGCCTGTGCGACATTATTATAAAACTGACACACATTCGTTATCCAGTTCATTTCCCTTGTCGATAAATCCATTACTTTATTTATTGCCATTACACTCCCTTATAACAGATAGCCATTTCATTAAACACTAATGAGGAAAAACACTACAACTGTCTGCAGATGACTGAACTTGCTGCTTGAGTGCACTGAACGGCGAGGCGGTGAATCAGGGAATGGAACCTTTACTGTTGTAGTAGTTGTCTGTAATGTTCGTGGCTGTCGGAGGCAAGTGTCATGAGGTTTCTTTGCAAATACTGAAGAACACGAATCGAGGAGAAAAAAAGTGATCACCATTTTTGAAAGGACCACAGCGGGCAGACAAGGGCTCACCACACCACTATTTTTATCCGCCTGTCTTGTCACAAGGTCACTCACTCCGCCACCACATGACTCAAGCATGCACACTTTTTTTTTTCACTAACTAGGTGTTTTATTTGAAAAGCAATGATAATTAAACACAGACGGGATTCTTCTTAATTGTGTTTTCTGATGCAAAAGTAAAAATTTCTGCCAGACTTGATTAATTCTGTCCTTCCTTCACGAGGTCTTTGCTTGGTGAGTCACTTGAGTTTATTTCAGGAAGATTTTCTGGCACATCTGAGGCAGAAACAGCAGCGTCTTGTGGAGCTTTATCGTCGGGGCTTCCTTTTAAGTGTTTTTTTTATCAAGTTAAGCAGGAAAAACCTTAAATGCTGTTGGAGCAGCATCGTAACGCAGATCCATGCAATACAAAGACGACGTGTCGAAATCCTCGTGAGTAAAATTTGCTTAAGAGCAGAGCTGTGTTGCTATTCAAGGGCGTGCAATTGTTTTCACCTGTCGAGAAACTGTTGCTGTCTTTTGTACGCTTAGATGCAAAGAGATTCCTCACACTTAGATGTAACAATTACGTCGCTTGTATTCTGCATTTTATTATCTTAACTATATCAAAGCACAAATGTTTAAAAGCAAAAGCAAAAAAAAAAAAAAAAAAAAAAAAATATATATATATATATATATATATATATATATATATATATATATATATATATATATATATATATATATATATATATATATGAATAATTAAATGACTGATTGAATATAATGGATGGATTAAATCTTTAGCACATTCTTTCAATGCACCCAAACACATCATTGCAGAAAACAAACACCGAAATAACACCGCCTGTGCTAACCCTTCATGAGTAGTACTAAATGGCAGAATGAATGAAAACAAGTGTGTTTATAACGAACTTACTTACACTTTCCACCTTTACTGTGGAGGTTGAAGCGTGCATCTCATCGTAACGAAATACCTTCCATGTAGTTATATTCCATGATGCATACAGGCAGTTTTACATAATGCTTGCCACGTGTAGATCCGATGGATTCTCGTAGTTTCCATTATTTCCTGATATTTTTTTGTTGATATACTGGTACGCCTCATTGTACTCTCCCACACTCTTCACACTCCAACGCCTGGCGCCCACCAACTGCATCACAATCTCCCTTTTTGGATTGTTCACCTTCACCCTCTTTCCTCCTTCTTTATGTCGTCATGAAACACCTACTATTTTATCTCGGGAACATCTCAGTATTGTACGAATTCTTTCTTCTTCCTTCCCTCACTCTTAGATGTGTAGAATGCTTTACATACATCTCTTCTCGTTCATTTTATGCATCACACTTACTCCCAGACATAATATCCAGTTTTCCTCCAGACATTTTTTTTTTTTTTTTTTTTTTTTACATTACAAGGGCACTGGCCAAGGGCAAACAAAGTGTTGGAAAAAAAAAAATCCCGCTGGTTGCCAGGCCCTGTTAAGAGGAAAGTAGAAAGAGAAAAAACAAAAAAATCTAAAAGGAGGGTCCAGTTAACGTAAGAGGTGTCTTGACACTCCTCTTTTGAAAGAGTTTAAGTCATAGGCAGGTGGAAATACAGACACAGGTAGAGAGTTCCAGAGTTTACCAGTGTAGGGAATGAAGGAGTGAAGATACTGGTTAACTCTTGCATTAGGAAGATGGACAGAATAGGGATGAGAAGAAGTAGAGAGTCTTGTGCAGCGAGGCCGCAGGAGGGGGAAGGCATGCAGTTAGCAAGTTCAGAAGAGCAGACAGCATGAAAACAGCGGTAGAAGACAGATAAAGATGCAACATTGCGGCGGTGACTTAAAGAATCAAGACAGTCAGTTAGAGGAGAAGAGTTGATAAGACGAAAAGCTTTAGATTCCACCTTGTTTAGTAAAGCTGTGTGTGGATCCCCAGACATGAGAGCCATACTCCATACACGGGCGGATAAGGCCCTTGTACAGAGCAAGCAGCTGGGAG
>NC_059294.1:27350311-27357811 GCF_017591435.1 Portunus trituberculatus
TGGTGGTGGTAGTAGTGGTGGTGCTGGTATACCCTTTAAACCAGGCGTTACATTCAAGGCGACCATAACGCTGAACATGATTGATGCTACCTGGTTAAGCCGCTGCTACACGAGTGAGGATTCCAGTAACGAATGGTTCCTCCGTCAGGTTTTGCGTGAGTGGCGTGACACACTCTTTCACGAGGGTCGGGAAGGGGAGGGAGGACGGAGGAGAATTGCCGGGAAAAATCCTGGCTTCCGAACATCACTCTAGCTCGCTCCCGCTTGTGCCGAAGTGCTGTTAATGTGATTTTGTTATTATTTGTAAGCTGAATCCATTACACACTTATTTTTTTTAGCTTTGTGGTTAATTTCACGTATGTTGCTAGCATGTTTTCTCCTTGAACCCACGTGATCATACCAATACTCAATGCATATTCACACACACACACACACACACACACACACACACACACAGAGAGAGAGAGAGAGAGAGAGAGAGAGAGAGAGAGAGAGAGAGGGAGTCTAAGATAAGGAAGATATCGTAATCAGAGCAAAAAATTCACTGTTGCTACCAAACACTGCACTTACCTCGCCCTGCTCCTCCCTACCCCGCCACGCCCTCCTCCCACCACCTCCACTCCCACAGGCAACCGCACCCACTCCACTCTTACCCTCAGTACCACCACTCGCCTATTCCCTTCACCCTCTCCTACCCGCCTTGCCTTCTCTTATAAACTCATTAATTTTTGTGTGTGTATTTCTGGGTTCTAGCGGGACCTCTTTCTATGTTCTCTCTCTTTACCCTTTTCTCTCTCTCTCTCTCTCTCTCTCTCTCTCTCTCTCTCTCTCTCTCTCTCTCTCTCTCTCTCTCTCTCTCTCTCTCTGTATCTAGTTCCGCGTCAGCACTCTAAGGCAGTAGTATTTCACTGATAAGACTTAAGGTTGCGTCTCATAACTCTCCGTGGCGCCAGCTGGAATCACTGAAAACAACAGGTGAAGGGAAGGAGGGAGGTGACATCACGAGAAAATGAAGGAGGAATGTTAGGATATCTCTCTCTCTCTCTCTCTCTCTCTCTCTCTCTCTCTCTCTCTCTCTCTCTCTCTCTCTCTCTGTCCCGACATGGATGGGGGAGAAGATAGGGGTTCTTTATGTCATCACTCTTAGCATTGACACTACTAATTATATATCAAAGGTACCTTCCTGGAATTCCGTCTGTGTGTGTGTGTGTGTGTGTGTGTGTGTGTGTGTGTGTGTGTGTGTGTGTGTGTGTGTGTGTGGGGAGTTCGTTGGGGCCGAGCAAAGCGTTTTAGAATACAGGCTAGCTACAGAGAGAGAGAGAGAGAGAGAGAGAGAGAGAGAGAGAGAGATTATTGCGCCACTTGCTTTAGTTAATACGTCATTGAATACATTAGTTAAATGTTTGTAAATAACCTTCCTTACTTCATATCCACCACTACCACCACCACCACCACCACCACCACCACCACCACCACCACCACCACCACCACCACCACCACACCACCACCACCACCACCACCACCACCACCAAGACCTCGACTCTCATCTGGGTGCTAGTAATTTATATATTACTGGTGGTTTAAGGAGTTAAAGGAATAGTGGTTGTGGTGGTATAGTAGTGGTGGTGGTGGTGGTGGTGGTGGTGGTGGTGGTGGTGGTGGTGGTGGTGGTGGTGGTGGTGGTTAATTGCCACATTAGACTTAATGCAAGTTGCCTCATGAATTTACTGCTTGGCTAGAATATTTACGTGTGTGTGTGTGTGTGTGTGTGTGTGTGTGTGTGTGTGTGTGTGTGTGTGTGTGTGTGTGTGTGTGTGTGTCTGTTGCCTTTCCTAGAACGGCTGAGTCTCATCTCTATTTTTTTTTCGTTTGTTAACTTGTCCTTGCTTCCAAGTGTCAATGCTCTCTCTCTCTCTCTCTCTCTCTCTCTCTCTCTCTCTCTCTCTCTCTCTCTCTCTCTCTCTCTCTCTCTCTCTCTCTCTCTCTCTCGTGTTATATTTATATATATGGCTTCACAAGCCAGAGGACCGGGGTTCGATTCCCCGGCCGGGTGGAGATATTTATGTGTGTCTCCTTTCACGTGTAGCCCCTGTTCACCTAGCAGTGAGTAGGTACGGGATGTAAATCGAGGAGTTGTGACCTTGTTGTCCCGGTGTGTGGTGTGTGCCTGGTCTCAGGCCTATCCCAAGATCGGAAATAATGAGCTCTGAGCTCGCTCCGTAGGGTAACGTCTGGCTGTTTCGTCAGAGACTGCAGCAGATCAAACAGTGAACACACACACACACACACACACACACACACACACACACACACACACACACACACACACACACACACAGCGTAGTGTAGTAGTTAGCACGCTCGACTCACAATCGAGAGGGCCGGGTTTGAATCCCGGCGCGGCGAGGTAAATGGGCAAGCCTCTTAATGTGTGGTCTCTGTTCACCTAGCAGTAAATATGTACGGGATGTAACTCGAGGGGTTGTGGCCTTGCTTTCCCGGTGTGGGAAGTGTGCTGTGGTCTCAGTCCTACCCGAAGATCGGTCTCTGAGCTCTGACCTCGCTCCGTAATGGGGAAGACTGGCTGGGTGACCAGCAGACGACCGAGGTGAATTACACACACACACACACACACACACACACACACACACACACACACACACACACACACACACACACACACACACACACAGAGAGAGAGAGAGAGAGAGAGAGAGAGAGAGAGAGAGAGAGAGAGAGAGAGAGAGAGAGAGAGAGAGACGTAATACGAAAGATCAAATAGAAATGATACAAAGAAAAGTGGCAAAAAGAAAGTTCATAAAAAGAATCGAATGGATAAGAACGAGAGAGAGAGAGAGAGAGAGAGAGAGAGAGAGAGAGAGAGAGAGAGAGAGAGAGAGAGAGAGAGAGAGAGAGAGAGAAGGGGATAGGTCCATCTTACCATCTCCTTACTGATAAGATTCCCCGTCGCTGTTTGCAAAGACCACATTGAGTAACTGAGACGTGAAGGTGAAGAATCATTGAGTCCACTGATGACACTCACAGGGGAAGACCAAGGCTGGCTGAAGACAAGGAAGAAACACAGTGGCGGGAACAGGCGGCGTGAGTCAGTATTCAGGCACGCTTTGCTCTCTCACCACGACCATTTCCAAGGGCCACAGAGATAGTTAACGGAGTTTTCAAGAGCATTCTCCCGTTAGAAATGTAGAAATCTTGTCATTCTGCCTCTAGAACCATAAAAACACCTTAAAAAAAACTCAAATAAATTTAAATAAAGGCTTGAAATTGTAGAGTTGAAGCCCAGAAGTGTTCAAAATACGAGCTAGTGAGTGGCGATGAGGGGAGAGGCGGTAAAGCACTAAGGGAGGGGAGGAGATGAGGGGAACAGGCGTGGTTGATGTGTGGGAGGAGTGCGTGTGTTTCGTGCGATGTGTTATGTGCGTGCGAGTCTTGGTGGTGTAGTTCAATTTTAGTTATTGAGTTTACGAGAACGAGGAGGAAGAGGAGAGAGACCATGAGGTTTGGGGAACGTGGCGGAAGAGTAGGAAGAGGACAACGAAGAGGAGAACGAGGAAGAGTAGGAGGTGGAAGAGGGAGATAACGAGAATTAGGGTAAGAATGGGAACGAGGAGTAGGATGAGAAATACGAGGAGGGGAGAACGAGAATGAGGTGGAGGGAAAGAGAGAGAGAGAGAAAGAGAAAGAGAAAGAGAAGGAGTAGAAAGGAAAGTTGGAGAAATATAAGGGCAAAAAATAAAGTGATTGAGAAGGAATACAAACAAGAGGAGGAAAAGATAGAGGACAAAAAAAGGAAAATATATACAGCAATATAAACAAAAAAATATATACTTAAAAAAAAAAAAATGGTGAACTTATAAAACAACAGTGAACTCATAAGCTGAGCTCGTTATAGGCGCGTTGATGAATGACTAGGCGTAACCTTTGTCCATGTATGTGTGCATGTATGTGCGTGCTGCGTGGACCAAAACTTCCATTCCATCAACACGTATAGGAGAGAAAACCCAGAGCAGTGTCAGTGGCAGTCGCAGAACTCACCCCCTCTCTTCACTGTACGTACATACATAAAGGCGTAACGTGAAAAAAGAGTAAACAAATAAAAAACAAAAAAGAGCACACACAGAGAGGGAATATTTCGTGTCAAGGGAAACAAAACTTTTACAGGAACACGAGAGGAAAGATGAAAAAAAGGAAAAACTAAATTCGTGCATTATCATTATCGCCCGCCATCTTTGTAAGGAGAGAGAGAGAGAGAGAGAGAGAGAGAGAGAGAGAGAGAGAGAGAGAGAGAGAGAGAGAGAGAGAGAGAAGAAAATATATATGAAAGCAGGAAGGAAGGAAGGGAGCAAAAAAAAAAAAAAGAAGAGAGGAGAGGGAGAATTCAGATTAGGAAGAGGAGGAAGATTGGGAAGTGGAAGAGAAAGCGGTTGGGTTCAGAAATCACAGCAATGAAGTTTGCAATTCGCGAAGGGATCAGTTTAAGTGAAGAAAGAAAGAAAGAAAGGAAAGAAAAAGGTATTTAAGTCTTTTCTTTGTCTTCTGGTTGATCTCCTGCCGCTAATGGTATATGGAGGAGGAGGAGGAGGAGGAGGAGGAGGAGGAGGAGGAGGAGGAGGAGGAGGAGAACGAGAACGAGGAGGAGGAAAGGCAGCAGGAGCAACAGGATTTTTATCATTTAACGCCTCTCTCTCTCTCTCTCTCTCTCTCTCTCTCTCTCTCTCTCTCTCTCTCTCTCTCTCTCTCTCTCTCTCTCTCTCTCTCTCTCTCTCTCTCTCTCTCTCTCTCTCTTCAATTGTAGTTCTTTTCTGATTTTTCTATCAACTTTTTCATTCATCTTCCTTTGTTTCATTACTTTTCCTTTGTTTCTTCTCTCTCTCTCTCTCTCTCTCTCTCTCTCTCTCTCTCTCTCTCTCTCTCTCTCTCTCTCTCTCTCTCTCTCTCTCTCTCTCTCTCTCTCTCTCTCTCTCTCTCTCTCTTCTGTGTGTGTCCTTTTCCTTGCCTTTTCCTTTCTCCGTCGCCATGTCTCTGCCTCGCCGCTGGTGACGTCAGGCCATCGGGTTATGGAACTCTTAAAGAAACGAGTCGCTTTATCATTTTTATTACTAGGATGTATATTTGTTTCCTCCCTCCTTTCTCCGTGCACACCCAAAATTTCCTCCTTCTCCTCCTCCTCCTCCTCCTCTTCTTTCTTCTTCTCTTTCTTCTTCTTCTTCTCTACCTCCTCCTCCTCCTCCTTCTCCTCTTCCCGTCATTCATAGATCTCATCCTTCTTTCGTTATTTTTTTTTCCTCCTCCTCCTCCTCCTCCTCTTCTTCCTCCTGCTCCTCCTGTTCTGTAGGTCCTTTGTTGTGTCCTTCGTTCCCTCGTTTTCTTTATCCTATATTCTCGTTAGACTTATTTTTTTTTTCGTTTCCCTTATCTCTCCATTCCTTTGGTTTTCTCTTTTTTTTTTCTTTCATTCCTCGTCGATTCTTGTTCAGTCCTTAGTTCGCTTCCTTTCTTTGTCATTCCTTTGTTTTACCCTTTCTTCTCTTTGCCTACCTACATCTTTTACACCTGTTTTCTTTCTCCTTCCTTCTATCGCACCTTCCCTTTTGTTCTTCCTCCCTTTCTTATCTCTTGTTTTTCTCTCTTGCTTCGTCATTTCTTTCATTCTTCCCTTCCTTTCCTTTGTTCTATTTTTTGTTCTATTTCCTTTCTCTATTATCTTAAGTCCTTTCAAGCTACAGACTCGTCTCTCTCTCTCTCTCTCTCTCTCTCTCTCTCTCTCTCTCTCTCTCTCTCTCTCTCTCTCTCTCTTTCTCTTTCTCTTTCTCTTTCGTCTACGACCTTCCATTTCCTCCTAACTTTCATCGTTGTTCTTAGTTACTACAACTATAGCTAAGCGTTTTTACCTTCTCTCCCTCCTTTATCAATATTACTCCACGTCTCTCTTTATATCCTCCCCTCCCACACTTCATTTCCCCTGCCGGCTCCTTTCCTGTCTCCTCTCTCTCTCCTTCACTCTTTCTCTCTTTCTCTCACTCCCTTTTCCCTTCCTGCCCCGGTCCATCCATCCATTTATCCGTCCGTCCGTCCTTTCCTCCATCCTTCACTCCATCTTTCCTTCCTCTGCCGGGTAAATTTCATCTCCTATACCTTCATTGGGCAGCGTTGCGCCAACCTGTTTCCATTAACATACCGTTGCCCAGAAGCCTCACGAGAAATAGTCTTTTTCGTCCTCTCTAGCTCACGCACATTTGGCGCTTTTGTTGCAGGCAAGCTGAGTGAATGAGCCGCGAGAATCGTAATCTGAAACACGGCAAGCCTCACTGTAGTTTAAGTGAAATGCATTAAGGAAATGGATATAGATGCCTGTTTCTTAAGATAGTGAGGACTTAGTAACCATGGGGAGTATGCAGTGCTGAGTGTAGAGAAGACACCATAACAGCGACAAGAACAGAGACATTATTTAATTGAATTTATCCCTCTCGATACTGAGACGCATTTTTATGGGTATGACTAGACGATCTTATTTGCATTAGGAAGGGTCTATGGAGATCAAGAGATTAATGGCCAGAGTCTTCACTATTCTAATCCCACACAAAAGTTTCTGAAGCTGTATGAAATCGCCCAAAATTGTAACTGGAATGAATATGAAAACGCGGCATGGTACTGAAGACATTATTAACACTGGCCAGGATGTACTATGATAATTCTATACAACTTGCGCCTTTAATAACTGCCTATACATGCACTATGCTACCCACGTACTGTACCTTAATCTCCTTTTACTCCCTCGTCGCTAAGTACGTACAGGGCAGGGAGGGAGCCACGACAGCCCTCCACACATTAATGGGGTGACTGTGTGAGGCTGGCAATGGGTCGGTTTTGAAGGTTGAGTGGCTGAGAGTGAGTGAATGTCAGTTTGAGCCTCGAAGTAGAATTATGCTCAGATTAACAACCAGAGAGAGAGAGAGAGAGAGAGAGAGAGAGAGAGAGAGAGAGAGAGAGAGAGAGAGAGAGAGAGAGAGAGAGAGTGTGTGTAGATCGCAGGGGCTTTAATTGTTATATAAAGCAAATTCCTGAATTATTTTCATTTTAAGAAGAAAAAAGAGGAGTAAGTTAATTTGAGTTAGGATGTTTGTTCGTGTTGGTGGTGGTGGTGGTGGTGGTGGTGGTGGCGGCGCCGGTAGTAATGATGGCAGTGGTAGTAGTGGTGGTGGTGGTGGCGGTAGTAATGATGGCAGTGGTAGTAGTGGTGGTGGTGGTGGCGGTGGTGGTAGTGGTGGTAGTGGTGGTGGTGGTGGCGGTAGTAATGATGGCAGTGGTGGTGGTGTTGGTGTAGGTGGTATTGGAGATTGATACGTTGTTTTTCATGTTACAAGCTTACGTGGGATTCCAGAGAACACTTAATTAATGTAGATAGGCTGTTGAATTACATCACGCCACAACAAACCAACTATGAGTATCAGAGAAGCAACGTCTACCTGCAATATTGAA
>NC_059294.1:27362811-27370311 GCF_017591435.1 Portunus trituberculatus
GTGGCGGTGACTCTTGCACTATGTCCTGAAACACTTCCACGCTGCATCTCTACTACATGGAAGTGCCCTGCTTGAAGTAACACGAGATTTTCAGGTTATTTTTGTTGTTCTTGTGACATATTAGAATTTTTACATTATGAAGAGGATAAACGTTTTTGAGAAGCCGGCTGATCATCTCCTTGACCTTTGATTATACGTAGTGGTGGTGAGAGAGCGAAGCATTCCTCAAAATGTGCCTTGCCTGTGGTGGTGGTGTTCAGGTCCTCGTCTGCTTACCTGCTCACTGGTCACGACTGTCACCTGGCACTGTCTATAAGGCGAGCTTGGAGATTTTTAAATTATTAATATATTTTTTTAATAACACGTATTCATGCGTACATACACACCCATTGCCCTACTTACTAGTATACAGGAATTCGTTTTTATACATACAACAAATTATATTAACGTTTTACTGTGTGTGTGTGTGTGTGTGTGTGTGTGTGTGTGTGTGTGTGTATATATATATATATATATATATATATATATATATATATATATATATATATATATATATATATATATATATATATATATATATATATATATATATATATATATATATATATATATATATATATATATATATATATATATATATATATATATATATATATATATATATATATATATATACACTATATATATAATGCAATACGTTCTATTGTTACTAAGAGAGAGAGAGAGAGAGAGAGAGAGAGAGAGAGAGAGAGAGAGAGAGAGAGAGAGAGATGTGTTTATGTGTGCGTTATTACTATATAGTTTGCATTTCATTACTTTAAATTTTCACAAAGAAAACGACAACCATTACCACACTTTGAGTTAATGCACGGTGAAGGTAGAGGAAGCCATTGCCAAGGTAAAGAGAAACAAAACAAGTAATTAAACAAGACAAGGATGATAAAGGGACACGAAAGGACGCACAAAAGAAAGAACAACATGAAATAAGGAGGAGGAACAGGAGGAGGAGGAGGAGAAGAAGAAGAAGAAGAAGAAGAAGAAGAAGAAGAAGAAGAAGAAGAAGAAGAGGAGGAGGAGGAGGAGGAGGAGGAGGAGGAGGAGGAGGAGGAGGAGGAGGAGGAGGAAGAGAGGAAGGAAGTGGCGAGAAAGAGGCATTAGTATTTAATGGATAAATTGTGGAGTCGATAATAGGAGAGAAAATAATGGTGAATTAGAGTAATTAAAAAGAAAATTGCGAATAATAGACGTAATGAAAGAGAACGAAACGCTCTTAAGAATTAGAAAGAAAAAAATACACTGGAGTAAGACCTCGGAGATAATTGTTGCTGAGAGAGAGAGAGAGAGAGAGAGAGAGAGAGAGAGAGAGAGAGAGAGAGAGAATAATGATAGTAATAAGAGAAATAAGTAATGGAAGTTGTAGTAAAGAAATGAAGATGATGACTATGGATATAAGGACGTGTCTCAGTTTAACCAATTAGCAAAGGAATGAGAAAAACACAGACGAAATTGCGGGGAAAATGTTAATCGTGAAATCATCCTTAAGAAATGAAGTAAAGAGAGAAATGAATATGTTGTCCTGAATTTTATTTACTCCAGAAGGTCTTCAAGAACATTGCAACAAGGAAACTTTCGGTAGCCTGTGAGGATGAGATGCAGAAAAAAAGCAGAGGAAAGAGAGATTAAGGAATGATCTCTCTGCATCATCCTTCTTGGTATAGAAAAATACTTACATGTATAATATTTTCTCTACAACAAATATCTTCATGAATTTTCTAGTATTAAGAAAACTATGATTCTGGGTGTATTTTATGTGTGTGTGTGTGTGTGTGTGTGTGTGTGTGTGTGTGTGTGTGTGTGTGTCTGTGTGAGTCTATTTTGGTAACCTGCATGCCTTCGCTCACAGCCTCCAATAGAAATACCAGGAAGCTTTGTGTGTGGATCAGGTTAATCGCAGCCACCACAAAGATGCCACAGAAATGTTCTTGCCCAAAGCCAAACATTTGAAGGCAAGTGCAAATGCAACTACATTTAAGCATGAGAGAGAGAGAGAGAGAGAGAGAGAGAGAGAGAGAGAGAGAGAGAGAGAGAGAGAAAATGTAGATATGATTTCTTTTAAATAACTCATAAATCAGAAGTTCAAATTTTATGCATGACTTAGCGGATATGACGTATACCAGCAGACACACGCCTGCCCACACACAAACACAGACTGCTCTCTCTCTCTCTCTCTCTCTCTCTCTCTCTCTCTCTCTCTCTCTCTCTCTCTCTCTCTCTCTCTCTCTCTCTCTCTCTCTCTCTCTCTCGCAATAGTCGGATCAGGATCAGGACAGATTGCAACAGTGCTTTTTATCGTCTTGTGCAATCTCGGGTCACTTAACTGGTATGGTTTGATTTACGTTTGCAGTACAGCTTTGCACACACACACACACACACACACACACACACACACACACACACACACACACACACACACACACACACACACACACACACACACACACACACACACACACACACACATACAGAGTGAGTGAGTAATGTGGGCGTTAATTTGACCAGTTGTTCCGTATGTGGTAATTTATAAATTTTTCGTTCTGGTGTACAGTATTCAGTTTTGTATGTTATGTGATGGAATCTACATTTAATTAACATTTTACCTATTTTTTGTTGCTGTTGTTGTAGTAGTAGTAGTAGTAGTAGTAGTAGTAGTAGTAGCAGTAGTAGTTGTTCACGTTATGCTGGTAATGGGAGTGTTGCAGTGGTGATGAAGATGATGGTGATGGTGGTGATGATGGTGGGCGGTGGTGGTGCGTTGGGCCTAAGTGGGTGTGTTGACGGGGTGTTGGCGGGAGGCAGTCATCCCGTCACCTGTGTTTACCTGGGTGTAGCTGTTTACCCGGCCAGGTCGCCGTGACGTCAGTACACCTCTTACCGTTCATTACCCCATCACTCTTGACTCCATGAAGAATAACAGCAGTAATAGCGTGTCTGTTGCTCATATTGCCCAGAATTACGATCGCCTTTAAATTAGCCCCTCCACATTAATTCATATTGGTCTTCCTTCTATTTCTTACGTACCTCATTTTCTTTCTTCCATCCATCAGTATCAAATTGTGTGTGTTTTTACTCTCCTTTTATTTCATCCGTCTTCTGTTCTTTGTTTTATTCTCATTTTTCTAATTCCAGATATCCCTTTATTTCCTCCACCCATCCATCAATATAACCATGTCTTTCCACTGCACCCTCTCTATTATTGCCATTATTCTACTACCTTTTTCTCTTCTCTCAACCATATTTTTTCTCCTCTTCTTTTTCTCCTCATTCTCTTCATTTTTATTACCTCATTCTGCTGTTCACTAATTACTGGTTGGCTGTGTTCCATTACTGTTATTTGTTCCCGAGGGCCGACCTGCCAAAGGGTGATTTATGGCGCGTCTGTGTCGAAGTATGTAACTTTGCACCGCTCAATTACATGGTGAGTAATTGTTTTTTGTAATTCGCACCTCACTCGTTATGCTTTCAGTGTGTGTGTGTGTGTGTGTGTGTGTGTGAGAGAGAGAGAGAGAGAGAGAGAGAGAGAGAGAGAGAGAGAGAGAGAGAGCTGGTGAGCTGGTGCCCTGTTGATATGTTCTCTCTCTCTCTCTCTCTCTCTCTCTCTCTCTCTCTCTCTCTCTCTCTCTCTCTCTCTCTCTATTTCTCTACTCTTCCTTTGTTTTATTTCCTTTAATGTAACTTTCCGTCTCCGTGTTTGTCTTCTCTAGAGTTTATTTTCTTGTTTGTGAATTCAGTTTTCTTGCGTTTATTTGTTTGGAGTTTTATTATAAACATCTAGTTTTTTTGGGGGTCGTTTTCAAGTCATTAATTTTTTGTATTTTCTTATTTTTAGCACTTACCACCACCACCACCACCACCACCACCACCACCACCACCACCACCACCACTATTGCCACCTCTATTGCATTATCCCTCCTCCTCCTCTTCCTCCTCCTCCTCCTCCTCCTTCTCCTTCTCCTCCTCCTCCTCCTCCTCCTCCTCCTCCTCCTCCTCCTCCTCCTCCTCCTCCTCCTCCTCCTCCTCCTCCTTTGCATACAGATGGTTCTTCACGGCTCTTCTTCACACCTCTTCCCTCGCTGTCCTTCAGGCTCACCCTACATCTCTCTCTCTCTCTCTCTCTCTCTCTCTCTCTCTCTCTCTCTCTCTCTCTCTCTCCTCCATATCATATTTTTTTTCGTCTTTTTGTCATGTTTTCTCATATTTTCCTTCCGTTTTGTTCTGATTTATTTTGTTTCTTCAGTCGTGCCCTTCCACCATTGCCCTTCCCTTGTTATCTGTATTTCATCTATTCTTTTCCATTTTATCTTTTTATTTTCAGTTTCCGTCTATTCTAGTTTTTTTTCGTTCAATCGTGACTCGCTATCCATTTTCTCTAACTCCTCTGTTGTCATATATTTTCTCTTCTTTTCTTCTTTTTCTTTTCCTCTCTTTTCTTCATATATCTCTCTCTCCTTGTTCATCATCTTTTCGTTTTACATTATTCAGTCTTTATTTATTCTTGTATTTTCTTTTTTTTTTCTTCTATTTTTCTTTCTTTTTTTTTTTTGGCTGTGTTTGATCATTGTTTATGCTATTATAATTTTTCCTTACTGTCGTTCTTGGTGCAATTCGCGACTCGTTCTGGTGCCACGCAGGTCAAAAGCCTTGTGAACATGTATCCTCTTTCATTCCTAATCTGTTTTTTTTTTCATTCCTAATCTGTTTTTCTTTCTACATGACTCTGCGTAGTGCTCGTGTCTGCTCATAATTGTATTGAGTTTCTCTTCTCTCTCTCTCCATCATCTTCTATCGTCTGTCTTAACCTCCCCAGTACCATGACGCGTTCTCGTATTCATTCTGGTTATTATTTGGTGATTTTACATAGCTTTAGAAACTTGCATGGGGGATTAAAATGGTGAAGACTCTGTACGTTAATCTTCTGACCCCCATAAACGCTTCCTCATACAAATAAAATCGACTAATCGTACCCAGAAAACTCGTGATAAAAATGCGTCCCAGTACTGGAGAGGTTAAATTTCAGACGTATTTTTCACTGAAGCTTCTTGCCTTGTGTTTCCGACTTCACTTCTGTTCTCATCCCTCGCTGTGTTTTAGGCTTCGCTCCTCGCTTACCTGAACATAGAAACTGTAGTCCTCTTCCCTCTTCTTCCTCCTGCTCTCCACCTACTTCAGTCTTTTCTTCTGCACACACATAACTTTGTCAGCAAACTATTCTTCCACTGTGTTCTTCGTCCCCACCTACTCTCCTCCATTTAACTCCTCCTTCCACACAAGTTTCTTCCCCCTAATTCTTCTTGACGAGGAAGTTTTCTTGCCACACTACTAATCTACTCTCTCTCTCTCTCTCTCTCTCTCTCTCTCTCTCTCTCTCTCTCTCTCTCTCTCTCTCTCTCTCTCTCTCTCTCTCTCTCTCTCTCTCTTTCTGTCCCTTTCTCCTCTTCCTCCTCCATCTGTCCTTTCTCGTCCTCGTTCTTCTTGTAGTCTTCTTCCTCCTCCTCCTCCTCTTCTGTGTTGTTGTTGTTGTTGTTGTTGTTGTAATTCTATTTGTTCTTGTTCTTGTTCTGTTCTTCCTTCTTCTTCTTCTTCTTCTTCTTCTTTTCTTTTCTTTTTCTTCTTCTTCTTCTTCTTCTTCTTCTTCTTCTTCTTCTTCTTCTTCTTCTTCTTCTTCTTCTTTTCTTTTCTTTTCTTCTTATTATTCATCTTCTTCCTTTCCTCCTCCTCCTCCTCCTCCTCCTCCTCCTCCACCCACCTCCACCTCCA
Organism: Portunus trituberculatus; assembly: GCF_017591435.1. Lineage (NCBI taxonomy): Eukaryota > Metazoa > Arthropoda > Malacostraca > Decapoda > Portunidae > Portunus > Portunus trituberculatus. The sequence goes on from NC_059294.1 coordinate 27,368,626, forward strand.
CCTCCACCTCCACCCTCCACCTCCTCCTCCTCCTCCTCCTCCTCCACCTCCACCTCCACCTCCTCCTCCTCCACCTCCACCTCCACCACCTCCTCCTACTCCTTCTCCTCCTCCTCCTCCTCTTTGCCTTTACAATTTTATGCCTTTCATCCTGGATAAGATATAGTATACTTTGTCACAAATATTCTGGAGAGAGCCAAGAAGTCTACTGGTGGCAGGTCTTCCTTAGTCTTCCTTTGTATTTGTGCTCCTCCTTTTCCTTCTCCTCTTCCTCCATGAACAGTTTTTGTGTAGCATCGTTTGAGTGTCCAGTGTCTTAATTGTATGGCATTGTTGTATTTTTTTTACTGTCTTGTCCAATTGAGGCTGTGTGTGTGTGTGTGTGTGTGTGAGACGAAGACAAGAAGAGACGTTTGTAAAAGGATTTAGACATACCTTAGCACTTTCCTCGTCTCCATGTCTTAGCTCGCCCATTTAACATTTATCACCTAATATAAACATGTGTATAACAGCCTTAGTGACTCGTTGCTTCAAACTCTATTAATTTTTCACTTGGGCCAAGAAATAATCTAGTCTCTCGATCACCACGGCTGTTTTCAGAGGTTGTGTTGTGAGTTATGTTGCTCCTTCTCATTACTGTGACTTTCTCATTAAGTTGCGCCTTTTTTTTTTTTTTTTCTTTTGTCTTCTTTCTTCATTTATTTTCGTGTTTCGGTTTTTTTTTCTTTCTTCATTTTTTTCTTGATTTATTTTCGTGTTTTGCTTTTTTTTTTTCTTCATTCATTTTTTTTTCTTTCATTCATTTTTTGTTTCTTCATTCATTTTCGTGTTTTTTTTGTTTTTTTTCTGTCTTCTTTCTTCATTTCTTTTCGTGTTTTGCTCAGTGAATGTACAGATTGGTTGGTCTGTTTATGTTTTCCTTGTTGATAGAATATGTTTCATTATTATTTCTCATCATTATTTTTTATGTTTGTTTATGCGAATGTATTTCTTTTCGACACCTGGACGTTCAATTAGTCACTTTTGTTGTATCCTTGTATTTCTGTATTGTGTTTTTTGTAATGGACGTCAAGTAATATATATATTTCATTTCAAAAGCATTTGTCATATACATTTTATTTTCGTTTTGTTACATTTTATTATATTTTTCATTTTTTTCCGTAATTTGAGATACGTATATCATTTGATGTCGCTGCTCATGAAACGTTGCCTGTCTGTCTGTCTGTCAGTATGTCTCTATGTTTGTCTGTCTGTATGTCTGTCTATATGTATGTATGCATGTATGTATGTATGTATGTATGTATGTATGTATGTATGTATGTTTGTCTGTCTGTCTGTCTGTATGTCTATCTGTCTGCTGTATTTCCTTCTATTTCATAACTTTTATCAATTTACAAATAAAGACACGCTTGCACCATCCCACACCCAACCACCCACCCACCTCCTCCCGACACACCCACACCCACACCCACACCACACCCAGACACATATCAACACATCACCGTAGTGTTTATTTACCTTTCCTCGAATTTTCAGCCCCTTTTCCTGTATTCCGCATATCAGTTTTACATTAATTTGCAGCATTTCATTGATCACGTCTTGTCTTCAGTCGCCATTAATATTCTCTTGTCTCGCCATATATTCTTGTCACTGCCTGTCGCTTCCCTCCCTCCTTCCCTCCGCCGC
>NC_059294.1:27372811-27382811 GCF_017591435.1 Portunus trituberculatus
TACTCCAGGAGAGGTACTTACGGGGATGTAGGCAGTGCTGCAGACTGAGTGATTCCCCGTGTCCTCTCTTCCCGGTTCCCTTTGTGGTCTCATTTATACAATTGAGCAGCTGCAGCCTGCCCTCTAAAGACAACTTCTACTACTTCCTACACTACACTACAACACCTTACACTTTTACACTCTCTTCAAATCAAAATTTAATAATGGCTTCACCACGCCCTGCCTCGGAGTCCCCTCTGGGAGGGACCATAAATGTCCCCAGGTCGGACTGCCCCTCTGCTGTCGACCTTGGGTGTCTTGACACTTCATCTAATACTTTCACTATCAATTTCTGCAACATTCGTGGCCTTCGTTCTAATTTTCAATCTGTGGAACACCACCTCTCCTCTACTAAACCTCATCTTCTCTTCCTAACCGAAACACAGTTGTCTGTGACTACTGACAGCAGCCCTTTTCTGTTCCCTCCTACTTGCTCTATCCTCATTTTCAATCCAAAGCTGGATGTTGCGCATACGTGCGTAACGACACCACTTGCTCTCGTGCCCACAATCTTGAATCTTCAGAATTTTCTACCATCTGGCTAAGACTTCAATGTCACTCTCTAACTAAATTCATCTGTGCTGTATACCTCTCACCTAATTCCTCTGACTATGTAAAATTCTTTGACTATTTGACTTCCAAGGTGGAGCACATCTTATCTCACTTTCCTTTTGCTGAGATCTCCATTTTAGGGATTTCAATGTTCACCACCAGCTTTGGCTTTCATCTTCTTTCACTGACCAACCTGGTGAACAAACCTTCAACTTTGCTATCCTTCATGACCTAGAGCAGCTAGTGCAGTTCCCTACCCGTATTCCTGACCGCCTTGGAGACACGCCCAACATTCTTGATCTTTTCCTAACCTCCAACCCTTCTGCTTACTCTGTTAAACTTTCCTCTCCGTTGGGCTCCTCCGACCACAATCTAATTTCCGTTACCTGTTCTATCACTCCAGTGCAGCCTCAGGACCCGCCTAAGCGGAGGTGCTTCTGGCATTTTAACTCTGCTAAGTGGGAGGAACTAAGGCAGTACTATTCTGATTTCCTTGGGATGATTATTGTTTTCATGTCAGAGATCCTTCTCTTTGTGCCGAGCGCATAACAGAGGTGATTATCTCTGGCATGGAGCTATACATTCCTCATACTTTCTCTAACCCTAAAGCTAAAAAGCCTTGGTTTAACTCTGCTTGTTCTCGTGCTGTCAATGATAGAGAGGCGGCTCACAAACGGTTCCGTAGCCATCCAACTGCTGAAACTCATGCCCTATATATTTCTGCCCGTAATCATGCCAAATCTATTCTCCAACTTACTAAAACTCTTTCATCAATAGAAAATGTCAAAGTCTTTCCAATTCTAACTCCTCTCGAGATTTCTGGCATCTAGCCAATAATATCTCTAACAACTTTACTTCTTCGTCTTTCCCTCCTTTACTTCATCCAGATGGCTCTACAGCTGTCTCTTCTTTTCTAAAGCTGAACTCTTCGCTCAAACCTTTGCTACCAACTCAACTTTGGATGATTCTGGGCATATTCCTCCTACTCCTCCACCCTCTGACTACTTCATCCCTAAAATTAAAATTCTTTATAAAGACGTTTTCCTGGCCCTCTCTGGCCTTGATTCTCGGAAGGCTTACGGTCCGGATGGAGTCCCTCCTGTTGTTCTCAAAACTGTGCTTCCGAACTCGCTCACTGCCTGGTCAAACTCTTTCATCTGTGTCTCTCTACTTCTATTTATCCTTCTTGCTGGAAGTTTGCTCACATTCAACCTGTCCCTAAAAAGGTGACCACTCCAATCCTTCTAACTACCGCCCTATAGCTTTGATTTCCTGCCTTTCTAAAGCCTTTGAGTCTATCCTTAATAGGAAGATAATGAGGCATCTATCAGCTCACAACCTTCTCTCTGATTGCCAGTATGGTTTCCGTAAAGGCAGATCTACTGGTGATCTTCTTACTTTCCTAACTGAATCTTGGTCATCCTCTTTTAGGGACTTCGGTGAAACCTTTGCTGTCGGCCTTGACATATCGAAAGCCTTCGATAGAGTCTGGCACAAATCTTTAATTTCTAAACTACCCTCCTACGGATTCTATCCTTCTCTCTGTACCTTCATCTCCAGTTTCCTTTCCGATCGTTCTATTGCTGCTGTAGTAGACGGTCACTGTTCTTCCCTAAAACTATCAACAGTGGTGTTCCACAGGGTTCTGTCCTATCACCCACTCTCTTTCTATTATTCATCAATGATCTCCTAAATCTGACTCAATGCCCTATCCACTCCTATGCTGATGATACCACCTTGCATTATTCAACAGCGTTCAACAGACGCCCAACCCAACAACAATTAAATGACTCAAGGCGAGATGCTATAGGACGCCTAACTTCTGATCTTTCACTTGTTTCTGATTGGGGCAGAGAAAACCTGGTTTTGTTCAATGCCTCAAAACTCAATTTCTACAACTATCTACTCGACATAACCTTCCAGACAACTATCCTCTCTTCTTCAATAACACTCAACTTCCCTCTCCTCTACATTAAACACACTCGGTCTATCCTTCACTAAAAATCTAAACTGGAAATTTCACATCTCTACTCTTGCTAAATCAGCTTCCAAGAAGTTAGGTGTCCTATGGCGTCTTCGTCCATTTTCTCTCCCTCCCAGCTGCTTGCTCTGTACAAGGGCCTTATCCGCCCGTGTATGGAGTATGGCTCTCATGTCTGGGGGGGATCCACACACACAGCTTTACTAAACAAGGTGGAATCTAAAGCTTTTCGTCTTATCAACTCTTCTCCTCTAACTGACTGTCTTGATTCTTTAAGTCACCGCCGCAATGTTGCATCTTTATCTGTCTTCTACCGCTGTTTTCATGCTGTCTGCTCTTCTGAACTTGCTAACTGCATGCCTTCCCCCTCCTGCGGCCTCGCTGCACAAGACTCTCTACTTCTTCTCATCCCTATTCTGTCCATCTTCCTAATGCAAGAGTTAACCAGTATCTTCACTCCTTCATTCCCTACACTGGTAAACTCTGGAACTCTCTACCTGTGTCTGTATTTCCACCTGCCTATGACTTAAACTCTTTCAAAAGAGGAGTGTCAAGACACCTCTTACGTTAACTGGACCCTCCTTTTAGATTTTTTGGTTTTTTCTTTCTCCTACTTTCCTCTAAACAGGGCCTGGCAACCAGCGGGATTTTTTTTTTCCAACACTGTTTTCCCTTGGCCAGTGCCCTTGTAATGTAAAAAAAAAAAAAACAGTAGACAGAATTTTGCAACACTGACAGAAAAACCACCTTGGAAAACCCCACACAGCATTTTTGAGCACCTTACGAGACCGCCTGAAGCAATAGAACCAGAGAGACAGAAAGCACAGGAGTATTTTTTGGGGAGACATTGAATCACAGGTACTTGATGAAGGAGACATGGAAGGAGACATAGGGAGCGTTCACTGTCCTTACTGTCCATACCTTAAATAACTGCCACGATTTGACCAGTCCAGATCTTCCAAGCTAGGAGGAGGAGGAGGAGGAGGAGGAGGAGGAGGAGGAGGAGGAGGAGGAGGAGGAGGAGGATAGGAAGGCTTGTTTACAGGGACACGAGAAGCGGGTTGTCTTCTACGTCACCAAGACGTGAGTGGCCGCGCCAAACCAGGATCTGAGGTGCTTTGGTAGTCTTGTGGGAGCTTTAGTGTGTGTGTGTGTGTGTGTGTGTGTGTGTGTGTGTGTGTGTGTGTGTGCAGGTATAGACTTGAAATGCGTTTAACTTTTTTTTTTTTTTCACTTCTCAATAAGGAAAGAGATAAAATGGAGAAGGAAGGTGGAGCAAATGAGATAAGAGGAAGGAAGAGAGAAGAATAAAAGAAGTGGTTGAAGGAATTTTTAAGGACAATAGTAAGAATTGTTGTAGTAGCGAGGGGTGGACGATGCGGGGAGGGAATGCGTTGTGGTGGGTATTTCGCTCCTTATCTGATGTAAAAGTTCTCTCGCCGCTCCTTTGTACAAAATAATGGAGGTTTTGTCTTTTCTCTTTCTTTAACTTCCGTGGAATAATATATAATGAAGATAATATTACGTAGCGATTGAGAAAAAGATGTTTATAATGGAATTCTTCGTTGTGTCTATCTATAGGAAGTACTTAATTTTTCTCTCTTGCGTCTATCTACTGTATATCTATTTATTTACCTATCTAACTATCTGTGTGTATCTATCTCTCTATTTACCTATACATTTATCTATCTATTTATTTATCCATCTGTCTAATAATCTACCTATCGGTATTAATTTATCTATCTATCGAATTGGCTTTATTTATTTATTTATCTGTGTATGTATCCATTTATCTATTTGTCCACGTCTCACTATCTATCTGTCCATATTTTTCTATACTTTTATTATAGATTACGAAACTTCATCTATTAATCATACTAAATCTCTCTCTCTCTCTCTCTCTCTCTCTCTCTCTCTCTCTCTCTCTCTCTCTCTCTCTCTCTTGGGTGTGTATTTCTCGTATATTAATGTTTGTTTCTTTTTTTTTTGCAGGTAAGACGGAGAGAAAAGAAGAAATCAATCCCTGGAGAAAGGTATAGTAATCTCTCTCTCTCTCTCTCTCTCTCTCTCTCTCTCTCTCTCTCTCTCTCTCTCTCTCTCTCTCTCTCTGATCTTTCTTTCCTCCTTGTTTCTTTACCTTTTTTTTATTTTTCTCTCTTTCCTTCCTTTTTCTCTTCTTTTTTTCCAACCCGCCCTGTCTTCTTTCTGTCTTTCCTCGTTTTTTCCCCTTTCTTTCCTTCCTTTCCTTCCTCCTGTCGTCGGCGTACTGTGTGATTGGTGGTCTCTCCCCCGGCGTAGCAAAATAGCGTCTCACAGCAACCACAAGTCCGCTCCCCACGCACCTGATTGGCCAATTGTCAAGCGATAGTGGCGCCAGATTGGTTAATTTTGGTATCAGGTTTCGTGGTCTGATTTGAGGCGCGTAGAGGATGTGGGACTGTGCTCTGGGTGGTGGTGGTGGTGGTGGTGGTGGTGGTTGTGGTGGTGTTGGAGGATTGTGGGTAGGGCAGAAATTGTTTTTGTTGTTGTTGTTTTATTTCTAGTAATTTGCATACTACTACTACTACTACTACTACTACTACTACTACTACTACTACTACTACTACTACTACTACTACTACTACTACTACTACTACTACTGTCATTATTACTATCATTGGTATTTACGTCTTCTTCATCATCATCTTCTTCTTCTTCTTCTTCTTCTTCTTCTTCTTCTTCTTCCATTATATCTCAAGTATCCTCTCTATTCTGTTTTTTTTTTCTTTTTTCTATCTTTCTCTCTTCATTTATTTTTTCCTGCTTGTTCCTCTTGTTTATTGCACCTCCGTCCTCTTCATTTATCCTGGGGTTGTTGGGTGCTGAATCTCCACAATATTCTCTCTCGTTCATCGTAACCACAAGTGTACGTAAAACATTTTCTCTCACTGTTATGTTTATAGTTCATTATTATACCTCAGTTATGTTCATTCAAGTCTCTTCTCTTCTTTCATGTTAATCTTCATACAATTTCACTCATTATTTTATCCCTTTCCTTTCACTCATTCCTTCCTCTTTTCTCCCTCTCTCCTCCTCTTCTTCCGCCCTTCCTTCCTTCCTTCCTCCCTCCCTTCCTCCCAGCGCATCTCTATTTTGTAATATAATTTTTTTTTTTTTCATCAAATTAATCCTCTCAAGTGTTCAATGTGTTTTTCATGTTATTTTTTTTTCTAATGTCTAAAGGATTCGTGTTTTTATTTTTATTTTTTCTGTCTGAGTTCATTATTCTAACTTGGTGAAGTGAATGAGTATGTGTCTACGTTTTTTTCTTATCTAATCTCTCTCTCTCTCTCTCTCTCTCTCTCTCTCTCTCTCTCTCTCTCTCTCTCTCTCTCTCTCTCTCTCTCTCTCTCTCTCGTTTGGTGTTGTTATTAATATCTATTTTATCTTTATTTTATTATTTTTTATTGTTTTTTATTAGCGCATTCATCGCTGTTGTTGTTGTTGCTGCTGTTGTTGTTGTTGCTGTTTGTTCGTTTGTTTGTTTGTTCTTATTATTGTTATCATCATCATCATCATCACTTTATCATAATAGCTGTTACTACTACTACTACTACTACTACTACTACTACTACTACTACTACTACTACTACTACTACTACTACTACCACCACCACCACCACCACCACCACCACCACCACCACCACCACCACCACCACCACCACCACCACTACTACTACTACAGCTTATCACTTACAATTTCGTCACTATCAACAAATATGCAAGTGTGTCTTATCAATCACTTTGTTTCTTATCATCCTTTATGTTCTTTTGTGTTCCCAATAGTCTATGTGTGCATTTCATTTCTTCTTCAGAGTAAAGCTGTTTTTTAGTCCTTTTATGAACTCCAATACTGAGACACAATTTCCCGTGACGTTTGGGTATGATTAGACGGTTTTGTCTGTATTAGGAAGTGTCTATGGACGTCAAGAGATAAATGGCCGGAGTCTTTACTGTTTTAATCCCCACAAACGTTTCTGAGGCTGTATAAAATCGCCGAATAATAACCAGAATGGCTATGAGAATGCTGCATGGTACTGAAGGGGGTTAATATTCCTTCAATCCATCGCACATTCTATCTCAAAAGACGTGTTTCCTGATGCCAGCCAGCCAGCCAGCCAGACAGCGTTTCATGCCCCACTCTATTTTCAGCTGCAGTTTTATTTTCATTTTCCACAAGTAATATTCCACTGAGCGTGTTTTTCTCTGGAGGATGTAACGTGAATTTTTGCATTTCGCTCCTCAAGTTACGGTGTTTCTGGCGTTCGTCTAAGAAAGGCTTGGGTTTCTGTTGTGCATTATGTATTACTCTTCGCCTCTTTGGCCTTTTTTTTGTTAGCATTCTCATCAACGTGTCAATAAAGTGAATTGTTATGATATTCTTATTAAGTTTTACTATTGCTGCTACTTGTACTATTGCTGCTGCTGCTGCTGCTACTGCTATTATTATTATTATTATTATTATTATTATTATTATTATTATTATTATTATTATTATTATTATTATTATTATTATTATTATCATTATTATTATTATCATCATTATTAGTATTATTATCTTTATTGTTATTATTATGACTTTTATCATTATCATTATTGTTATTGTTTTTATTATTATTATTTTCTTTATTGTTATGATTGCTATAATAATAATAATAACAGTAATAGTAATAATGATAATGTTAATAATAATAATAATAATAATAATAATAATAATAATAATAATAATAATAATAATAATAATAATAATAATAATAATAATAAAAGTAACAAAACTAAGTAGTAGTAATAGTAGTTGTAGTAGTAATAGTTGTACTAGTAGTGGTGGTGGTGGTGGTGGTATTATCTTTCTTATTGCTCTTGTTTTCCCATTACGAAATAATTTCTTAGAGGTCTCGAGATTTTGTGATGGAAAGAGATATTATGCAGTGTGTCTAATTACTAAGGTATTCCAGAGAGAGAGAGAGAGAGAGAGAGAGAGAGAGAGAGAGAGAGAGAGAGAGAGAGAGAGAGAGAAAGTTAATTACATAGAGATATTTGTGTATCTTTGTAATATTTTACTTTGTTTACTTGTTTAATTACCTTGACCTGGATCTGATGAACTTTAGGTATTTCTACACACACACACACACACACACACACACACACACACACACACACACACACACACACACACACACACACACACACACACACACACACACTCACACAAGTCCATTCTACCGCCATTGTCAGGTAGTCAGTCTCTATGTCAGTACGTTCAGTCAATACTGTTTGTAGTGAGGCACGGTGGAGTTCCTGGAAGCTTTTTCCCCTATACTGGAGTGTTATGGGTCAGGGAATACCAAACATAGAAAACCAGTCTTATAAGATGTGTGTGTGTGTGTGTGTGTGTGTGTGTGTGTGTGTGTGTGTGTGTGTGTGTGTGTGTGTGTGAGAGAGGCAATCATGCTACTATAGAGGAACTCAGAATAAGAATTGTGTTCAGCTGAAACTTATTCTCACTTGAAAATTGTGAAGGATGGAAAGACTCGTTGTAATGTTGTGGTTGGTGGTGATGTAGGTGGTGGAGAAGGAGGAGGAAGAGCAGAAGGAGGAGGAGGAGGAGGAGGTGCAGTAGGAGATGTAGTAGGAGGAAGAGTAGAAAGAAAGCTTGTTAGCACTACATTCTGTGACAACAAGGAGGAGATAGAATGAAAGAGGGAGTGAGATGGACGAGACTCAGAGTGAATCAGGGACAAGCATGCAGCAGCCACTTGAATACAGAGGCGAGAACACAAGCAGGCAGCTACACAGGTACACAGACGCGCTGACAGAGACAGGCCACCAACGACACCCACAATGCAACAGCGGACAGGTAACCAGATGAGGCATGGACTGATGACGACACACACACACACACACACACACACACACACACACACACACACACACACACACACACACACACACACCCGGTAGCTCAGTGGTTAGAGCGCTGCTGGCTTCACAAGCCAGATGACCGGGGTTCGATTCCCCGGCCGGGTGGAGATATTTGGGTGTGTCTCCTTTCATGTGTAGCCCCTGTTCACCTAGCAGTGAGTAGGTACGGGATGTAAATCGAGGAGTTGTGACCTTGTTGTCCCGGTGTGTGGTGTGTGCCTGGTCTCAGGCCTATCCCAAGATCGGAAATAATGAGCTCTGAGCTCGTTCCGTAGGGTAACGTCTGGCTGTCTCGTCAGAGACTGCAGCAGATCAAACAGTGAATTACACACACACACACACAAACACACACACACACACACAAATGACTCACATGCGAATATTTACACTTTCCACACATACATAGGGACAAACGAACAAATACATGCACTGACAAGACAAACACACCGACAGACATACAGACGAGGATGTAAAATAACTTGTTAAGTAAGCAAGTATACAGAGAAACTTGCAGACTTGTGAAGCGCCATGTGTTGAAATATATTCCTTACACACATACATAAGGACAAACAAAGAAACATATATGCAGGCAGACACGCATACATACACACAGATAGACAGACAGGCAGCTAAGTAACCGTGTAGATGGAGGAAGGGTGAGAAACGAAAGAACGGACGAGGGTAAATGGAGCAAGTAGTGGAGACAGGTACTAGCTAGACGGGAAGGAAGGAATAAGAGAAGGAAAAAGATGGAAAAATAATAACATCTTAAGGAGACCAAATATACCAGTGTTGTTATATAAATAGACTCGTTTTTACCTGCTACCATCGTTTCTTTCTCCTCTACAGAAGAGAGAGAGAGAGAGAGAGAGAGAAAATCGTGGGGCCTCCCTTATTGGATCAAGAGAGCAGCAGCTTCACTGCCTTTACAAATACGCACACTCACAATATTTTTCCTTACCACGAAAAATCAATACTAACTCCACCTGTATGACTATATATCCTCTGAACTATGTATTGATTCTCCGGAGACTAAATTATAAACCAACACAAGTTTTTCTTCTCAATTCTTTTCCCGTAACTTTGTAATGGTATGTACCTTCCATCACCTCATAATTGTGTTGTTATTGAGAGACAGAAAAAGAGGAACATAGGGGAGGGAAGAAGGGAAACTGGTTGTGAAGGGAGGGAGCGAAGTGTGAGGAAGAGAGGGTGGAGAGGAGAGAAGGGAGCGAGTGAGATGAAAAGGAAAAAAATGGAAAAGGGAAAGGAGGGAGAGAAGTTGAAGGAAGGGAATGAAGTGTGAGGAACAGATGGAGAAGAGAAAGAAGGGAGAGAGTGAGATGAAAAATACTACAAAGGGAAGGAGGGGGATGGGTTGCAGGAATGCTTTGTAGAGAGAGAGAGAGAGAGAGAGAGAGAGAGAGAGAGAGAGAGAGAGAGAGAGAGAGAGAGAGAATGAAAGAA
>NC_059294.1:27387811-27395311 GCF_017591435.1 Portunus trituberculatus
TAGAATTAAGATCAGCTATTATAGGTTAAGTAATGAAGAGGGAGTCAGAGAGAGAGAGAGAGAGGATAGAAGAGAGAATTGTTACGTTATTAAGTAGAGGAAAAAATGAAAAAGAGTTGAAGGTAAGAGAAGGAAAAAATAAGGAGATTGGATCGGTTGTCACTGGTTAGGAAATGAAGGGAAACAGCGGAAAATAAAATCGTCGCTTCTGACTTCGGAAATGACAGGAAGGTAAAGCATTTTTCTAGTTTTTTTTTTCTTTCTTTTTTTTCTTTTGACGTGCGAAGAAAAATAGTGTTCATTTAAATCTGGTTCGGAGCTTCACGTCGATCTGGTTCAATACACGAGGATTTTTGTGGGTTTGATTGACTGGATGCATAACCTGTTTCGTTCATCTCTCTCTCTCTCTCTCTCTCTCTCTCTCTCTCTCTCTCTCTCTCTCTCTCTCTCTCTCTCTCTCTCTCTCTCTCTCTCTCTCTCTCTCTCTCTCTCTCTCTCTCTCTCTCTCTCTCTCTCTCTCTCTCTCTCTCTCTCTCTTTACGCAAGCCATTTGGTGATGAACGGATCTGCCCATACTCTATATCCTCTCCTCTCTTCACAGTGATTGGTAGTCTGGGGCGGGCGAGTGTGCGAGTATTGAAGGCCGATGGTGGGTGGAAATGCATGGCTTAGTCCTGCATCAGTGATAGTGGCATTAGTATTACTGGTACATTATATCTGGCCACCAATGCTATCACTGATTTGCTTTCCCCTACTGTTGATTATTAGGGATACAACAAGTTTATATTATCAGTTGGTCTTCTGCAGCAGCGGCTGTTACTGGTTCTCTCAATGCTGCTGTTGTTCTTCCTGGTCGGTCTTCTCTCCCTTCTTCTTCATTCTTTTCTCTTTTCTTTCTGTCCTCTTCTTCATAGTCCCCTTACTACTCGTCTTCCTGCCACTATTCCTGCTAGTGTTGTTATTGCTGCTGGTGGTGCTGGTGGTGGTGGTGGTGCTGCTTCAATTACTGCTTCTATTACTGCTACTGCTGCTGTTGACATTGCTGTTGCTGCTGTTGCACGTTTAACAAGAGCAAATGCCTAGTTTGTTTATAGTATAATTTCTATTTCTGGTGGCAATGGAGAATATGAAGAGATGAAGGGAAAAGACTACTGTTAATGAAAAAGCTACTGTAAAAATGATCGAAGATGTATTAATACTGAAATTGTTAGAACAAACTTTAAAGGGTTGTATTGTTACTTAAAACAGATATATACACATACATCGTGCTGCATACATACATATATTGGGAAAAGAATAAAAAAAAAACGAAAACAGATCAACAGTTGCAAAATTGAGTGATGAAATGAAAAAGGAATATAATCCGGCACTGCCTAAGGACTTCAGTGATGTAAGGGAAGCTGTAGAAGAGAGAGAGAGAGAGAGAGAGAGAGAGAGAGAGAGAGAGAGAGAGAGAGAGAGAGAGAGAGAGAGAGAGAGAGAGAGAGAGAGAGAGAGAGAGAGAGAGAGAGAGAGATGTGGAGGACGTATTTTCAATGGGCTTCAAAACAGGATAATAGGAGTTGGTGGACGAGCAGTGGTCTGAAAAGTCGTGAAATACACAATAGAAATGAAATGAAGTGCGTTGCGTAATGAACGAGCGAATGCTATCAGTTTGAAAATGAAAGAAAAAATAAGGCAAAAACAGTGGAAATTAAATGAGGTATCTTGTATACTGAGTAAATAATGTTGTGAACATTGAACAGATCGTAAAAGCTGCAATTTTACTGTGACAAGAATGAATTATATCTCAGACCTACAGAAAAGAGGACGAATAAATGCTTGGATGTAAGAAGTAAGAGGAAAGGAATACCAATAAAAAAATTTAGAACAACGTATAAGAATAATTGAAATATGGAAGCAAGAAAAGTAAATTACAGTAAAAGAAAGTTATTAGCAATGTATGAGAGGTATGTTGAAATATAAAAGGGATTCTGATGTTGGTTGGATTTAGCTGGTAAAGTCTTGACATCGAGATATAACTGGGAATTGGATGGACTCAGTTGAAGCTCAAATATAAAACCAATGAAATGAATGAAGGCTCAAGAATGCTACATAATGATTGTGACTCTGGTGTGTAATGTCATCGCGAACATCCAGTGCTTGAACAGACGTAGCTGAGGGAGAGTTGAAAGTAATAGTCGATATGGCTGCACATAACTTGTGTACGTACATGTTGTAGTAAGTGGAAGGTGAATATAGTGTTAAAGGCAGCTGACACATTGCTAATTGTCGAGATTGAAATGAAAAAAAGAAAACAGGAAAAACGGTTATTTATATTTATACTGTTTGTCAGTCAGAGCCGGAAATTGGAAGGAAATGGGAGAAGAAAAAAAAAGTAAGGCGACGGTTTTCAAAAGGGAAAAGAGTGACATGATTGAATTTGATAAAACAAAGAGTGATGACAGGATGCGAGAAGCAGCGTGAAATGAAATTCAATGCACAAATATTGGAAGAGATAGATTAATTCAAATACGTGAGTTGTGTTCCTCGCTGACTGAAGAGTGGAAGGAGAGGGACAGACTAAAAAATCACAGGAAAGAAAAAAAAGTCAAGTAATAGAGATGATTTAATTGAAAAGTGTGTGATGGGAAGAGGATGGATGATGAAAAATGGTGGAAATATATATGTAGAGTGTGTTGTATGCCCGGTAGAAGGCAATTAATTCATTATAAAGTTATACAAAAAGAATTCATGAAGTTGAACACACTCTTATACGAGCCACTTGAAAACAGGCAGAAGAAGCAATCGTATAAAATAATACAGTAAGACCCTTAGAAGAAGAGAGAGAGAAAAAAAAGAAAGAAAAAGGCTGAGAGAAGCTATATAAGTGAATACGAGAGTCTCGAATGTTGCTTATATGACGAAAGAAATATGTTACACTACTTAAAAAACAGCGAGTATGAGAAAAAGGTCCCTTGTAAGATGGAAGACCTGTGTTAGACAACTTGAGAAAGAGGTGAAGTGTGGGAGGGTGAGAGGGATCAGGAATACAGGAGTGGAGTGTATGGGCTGCACCAAAGGGCCATTCGTCCATCACGGCTGCCCCTTGAGGGAGCCCCGAGTAACAGACGTCAGACTAGATTAGTATAGATCAGGTTATTTATTACGCAGCAGGATCTCTCCCACTGTCTTGTCCCTGCTGGAGGAGACGGCCTGGCTTACAGGAGCTGACTAGACTGACCTTTACTCGACTTGTGTGTGTGTGTGTGTGTGTGTGTGTGTGTGTGTGTGTGTGTGTGTGTGTGTGTGTGTGTTGAAGCTAATATAAGTTTGTCGCTTCTGTAATTGATTCGTGATTATATTTACGGACTGAAAAAAAAGTTCCCTTGATAATAACAATAATAATAATAATAATAATAATAATAGTAATAATTATAATAATAATAATAATAATAATAATAATAATAATAATAATGATAATAATAATAACAATATTAATATTAATAATAATAACAATAACAATATTAATAATAATATTAATAGTAATAATAATAATAATAATAATAATGTTGAGATAATGATGATGAATGACATTATCTATATTAAGATTATTACTGTCTGATGTTTTTGTGTTGTTATCGAAATTATATACGATTATGAATAATGACATTAGTGATAATGATGGTAATAATGTGATGATATCTATGGTAATAATAATAACTACAGCAATGAGAATGTAAATAGTGATGTTTATAGTAATAATGATAACGATGATAATAATAATAATAATAATCATAATAATAATAATAATAGTAGTAGTAGTAGTAGGAATAATAATAAAACAAATGGCAACAGCAGAAATGATACTGGCTAGTGATTATGATAAAAAAAACTGTAATAATAATAATAATAATAATAATAATAATAATAATAATAATAACAACAACAACAACAACAACAACAACAACAACAACAACAACAACAACAACAAAATACTCCTGAATACAACCCGAAATGGGCCGGAGAGGAGAGTTCACATTAATACTCGGCTGTTTCAATAAAATCCCGCGTGTGACGACAACAAAAATAATAACAAGAAAACATTTTAGAGTCTATGTTTAGAATGGCATTTTGCTATCACACACACACACACACACACACACACACACACACACACACACACACACACACACACACACACACACACACACACACACACACACACACGTCATATTTCTGTAAAGAGGCAGCCGAGGGATAAAATGCGGGACAGTATCCAGGCATCGACCGTCGCAGAGCCATGTTAGTCTGATTACTGGCTCCATCTTTTCCTTCTGACCCGCCGTGTGTTCAATTCAGTGCCGTCCATCGCAGCCATTTAATGTTACTTGTTCCTGGTTCTTTCATGCGAAATTAAAGTTCCCCCGTGGACATTTTTAATACGGCAGTTCATTAGCGTGTGAAGAAGAGAGATATATATGTAGTTTATGAGTATTGGACAGGTTTATAATAGCACGTTATGTATATTTTTGTCTTTTTTTTCCCTCGTTAAATTAGAGGAAAGGAAAGGCTCACAGAAAGTGATCATCAAACTAGATCGCAAGGGAGACGCATCAGAGAGGTGACTTGGGATAGTAGGCATAAAGACAGCAGCTCTCTCTCTCTCTCTCTCTCTCTCTCTCTCTCTCTCTCTCTCTCTCTCTCTCTCTCTCTCTGCATCTGGGGAGCATGTGTGTGTATGTCTAGTTGTAGCGTAGTGGTGCGTGGTGTGTGTTGGTGAGGCGGATGTGTGGCGGGCAGTGGTGTGTGGTGCGGTGCGTTTGACTCATCCCTTGGCACACTTTTTGCAGATTTTTTCTTCTTCGTGGGGGAGTTTTTATCTTATTTCATTTATTTTTTGTTACGCAGTGTGTGGTGGCAAAAAAATGGAGGTGTGTGTGTGTGTGTGTGTGTGTGTGTGTGTGTGTGTGTGTGTCTCTGTAAACAAGATCTGAGTTACATTCATGCAATACTTTTCCTTGTATGTGTGTGTATGTGTGTGTGTGTGTGTGTGTGTGTGTGTGTGTGTGTGTGTGTGTGTGTGTGTGTGTGTGCTTGTGAGCGTCTGTTTGTGGAGCTCACACATTTTTGCTATATCTACATACTCATTACTGCCACACACGCTCACACAGAACAGTATCACATCCAAACTGAAACCCGCACATTCTTAGATACTCTGAGAGGATTGGAGACAACTCTGAGAGGATTGAAGGGAAGGTAAACACCGGAGTGGCAACTTGTCTGGGAGAAGGACAAGAGTAATGCGTGAAATTCTATAAACTTTCTTACTGTTAAGTGTTTTAACATGTTGCGGCTCGAGAGATGACGGGCGAGAAAAGAAGCCAAGAGAAGAGGTGGGAGGAAAAACGGGAGCAAGAGGGAAGCTGATAAAAGAGGGAGTAAAGGAATGCGAGAGAGACAAGTGAAGTGAGTGTATCGTGTCTCCAAGTTGTGTGGTTTGGGGTACAAGTTTTTTTGTTTAGCTTGTGAATAAAACTCATTTGGTGGCAGGAGAAGAGACAGGTGTATAAGCTGCGGTGAAAGGAGAGAGAGAGAGAGAGAGAGAGAGAGAGAGAGAGAGAGAGAGAGAGAGAGAGAGAGAGAGAAAACGTATCATGTCGGGGCAGAGCATTCCACTCCTGAGAAAGCGTCGGAGTTCATGAAAAATCTAATCAAAACACGATTCTTGCAACGTATATAATTTTCCCGCCGCGTGTTTCTGACAGTTCGAGGAAGGCATCTGTAATCTGCCTTATAAACCTCATCTTATTCATTTACCTTAATATTTTGACAGTGGAGCGGTTATCCCACCCACTGGCTTGCCATGATGGGTGTGCATGACTGGGCGTAGCGGCTGTACCGTACCATTGAGATGCTAAACGAGAATTAATGAATATTGAAATGATTATGAATGAAAGGCGAGTCACTGACCTCAGCTGTCAAAGATAAAGCCATTTTTTCATTTGCGTTTAAGTCAAGTTAGTGAATCTTGGTCACGTTTTCTAGCCTCAATTTTTATTCCTCTTGACACTTTCGTTAGCACAATCTCCATGCACGTCTGTGGCTGCATGGCGTGGGTGTTGCCTTCTTTGGGGGTAAATCCATTAGCACCCAACTCCTGCATGGTCGCTGGCAGTGTTGGCGCTAGGAGATGACTGGCGTGATAATGGTAACGTACGGCAACATTGAACAACCAACTCATACCTGCTGTTCTGACTCTTCTCGTGTGTGCATTGTTGTCAAGCGTCCAGGAAAAGGAGAGGCTCTACTCGTGTGTGAATTATTGTCAAGCGCCGAGGAAAAGGCGGATTAGATCAGTGTGTGGATGGGGAACGATAGGTGGAAGTAGATGTGCTTTATATGAGAGTTGGACCGTGTGAACTGGACAGATCGTTGTTATAGCTTTCTCCAATGTCTCATAAATTTCAGTCGATTATAATTTTAACATCTCAACAATTCGCTTCAATTTAGTTTTTTCTTGTAATTATCTAATGTCGAAATGGATCTCATGTCATGGGAATTTTACTTCATTTTATTTTTCTGTATATTTTTCTTTATATTTGAGGGGATGAGTAGGCACATTCTCTCTCTCTCTCTCTCTCTCTCTCTCTCTCTCTCTCTCTCTCTCTCTCTCTCTCTCTCTCTCTCTCTCTCTCTCTCTCTCTCTCTCTCTCTCTCTCTCTCTCTCTCTCTCTCTCTCTGTTCAGTCGCTTTTACTCTTTTGTCTTTGGGAGGTCAGCCACGTGGTTGATTAAGGGCTGGTTCAACTTTCTCTCTCTCGTACAGCGTTTCCTTACACGTGTTCATTGTTATAACCAGTGTGTGTGTGTGTGTGTGTGTGTGTGTGTGTGTGTGTGTGTGTGTGTGTGTGTGTGTGTGTATGTGTATTTACTGCATAATCATCATCTTACTCATTGTTCATCCATTTGTATTTCATTAACACACACACACACACACACACACACACACACACACACACACACACACACACACACACACACACACACACACACACACACACACACACACACACACACACACCTCACCTCACCTCTCACCCTGCCTTTGACCGTACTCATTAACGCTCATGATGTATTTATTTACCTTTGATCACATTAATTGCACGTCGTTTCAATTAGTCACTGGTGTTTCTATTTTCTCTCTCTAACGCCTCAGCACACCGCCATGGCAGCATTGTTCCTATTACCCGGGCTAACTGAAGCATCGCGTTATCCTTTGCTTCACTACATGAGCATATTCGACAACTACGTGTACAGAAAAAAGGCGAAAAAAAAAAACATGAATCCTCTCGTGACGCCTACCACAAAGGAACGCAAAAGGGACAAAGCTTAGGTGTGTCTTTCGTCTTTATCTCGGTGTTTGTGATAAGCTGCACTACTTTATGTAATTTGAGGAATGGAATACAAATATGTGCTGTAGAATAGTAAGTGTGCAGGGATGTCAATGAGAGAGAGAGAG
>NC_059294.1:27422811-27432811 GCF_017591435.1 Portunus trituberculatus
GGGAAGGAGAGTGGCGCCAGTGACGTACCCAGACTGAGGGCTTAAAGGGGCAGTACTGTCCACCACTACTGCAGCCATTCACCTTCCTCACTGGGACTCGATAGGTCGCTGCTCCCGCCACTGAGTGTGTAAGAGAGAGAGAGAGAGAGAGACAGAAAGAGAAAGTAAGTGTGTATGTGTGTATTGTGGTCAGTAGTAGATATCAATCGAGAAAGACCAGATGAACAGTCAGGAATGTCATGCAAGTGTTCATAGCGCTCACACACACACACACACACACACACACACACACACACACACACACACACACACACACACACACACACACACACACACACACACACAGTACTATAAGTGAGAGTGTCCACGAGTCACTGCTGCTGCGTCTGACCTACATCCATCACCACCACCACCACCACCACCACCAGTACCTGGAGGTGGCGCACGCCAAGCCGACTCTACAAAACTGATTAAAGAGAGAGAGAGAGAGAGAGAGAGAGAGAGAGAGAGAGAGAGAGAGAGAGAGAGAGGTGAGGCGTATATCTAGCTTCCAGAGTTTGAGTTATTTAGGACTGATATGAATGATGGAGAGGCCGAGATACAGGAGAGAGAGAGAGAGAGAGAGAGAGAGAGAGAGAGAGAGAGAGAGAGAGAGAGAGAGAGAGAGAGAGAGAGAGAGAGGCTGCCGTTACCCGTTGAGCTTGTAGGGAGGGAGATGGCTAGCGGGTGATGCTGTTACTGATATTGATACTCGTTGCACTGTTGTTTTGTTGAGACAGCTTTGTATCTGTATGCTGCCTCTCTTTTTTGTAGAATATGACGGGAAATGTGGCCAATGTCAAAACAACAGTACAACAACAACAACAACAATCACAACAATATTCACAACAATAACAACAATAACCACAAGAAGAACAATAACAAACAATAACAACATCAATAACAATAACAACCACAACAACAACAACAAAAACAGTCGACAATAGAAAATTCTCATTGTAATTATTAACTCCTTCACCACCACGCCACGTTTTTATATTGATTCAGGTTACTATTTGACTTATGTGAGGAAATAGAATAGTGGAAACTGTGGCCATTAATCTTTTGACCTCCATAGACCCTTCCTAATGCCAATAAAATCGTCTAATCATACCCAAAACTCAAGGTAAAAATGCGTCTCAGTACTGAAAGGGTTAAAATTATGAAAGATGTTGTTTTACGTATTTTACTCTCCTCTCACTCTTCACAATGTACTGTAATATTTCTTGTCACTTCATATTTTTTTACTTCCTTTTCACCGTTTTAAATCTCCTTGTCTTCAGAGTACAGGTGAAAGTCGGTAGTAATAATGAGAGGTGTTGTTTTACGTATTACTCTCCTTTATCACCCCTTCACAATGTACTGCACTAAGAGATGTAATATTTCTTGTCTATTTATACTTTTCTACTTCCTTTTCACTGTCTTAAATCTCCGTGTCTTCAGAGTTCAGGTGACAGTCGGTCGTGAGAAGTGGTGAATCAAGCGCAGAGTTCGTTGAGGGTTATTGCTAAGCTTACTTCAAGATTGCACTTTGAGCCTCTGTAGTTTTTGTCTCCCCTTGCATAGACTCCAGGTATAGTTTATTAATGTTTTCTGTTTATTTTTCACTGGTTTGACTGAACAGTAGCGGTTTTTTTTTTTCTCGTTGCAGTCTTCTTCGTTGTCTAATATTTCCTATCCATACTCCTCCACTTCTTCTTCACACTGTATATACTGATTGATTGATTGATGCATTTATTGTTGCATCAGTAATGAAATACAACAAAGGAGGAGGATGGACCTTGCCACCCACCCTGTGGACAAAGACTTAAGGTTAAAGTATCAAAAATATATAAATAGACGGTATACATAACAAGAATATAGGTACTTAAATAAATAAATACAGATATTACACACCTCATTGCATAAACATCCTACAGTCTGGGAGCAAACTGAGGATATTTCTTGAGTATATCCCTGAGTGTGGCTGGGTCCAGGAGATGGTCAATGAGGGTATACAAGTCATGCTAATGTTCTGTACTAAGAGATGTATTATTTCTTGGCTCAATCTTTTTCTCTCTTTCCTTTTCACTGGGTAGCCTTATCAATAGTATTCTTTTCTTTCAATGATTTATTCTATTGCTTATCCCCTTCAGTACCATGACGCGTTTTCATATTCATTCATATTCATTATTTGGTGATTTTATACAGCTTCAGAAACTTTTGTGTGGGATTAAAATAGTGAAGACTGGCCGTTAATCTGACCTCCATAGACCCTTCCTAATGTAAATAAAATCGTCTAGTCATACCCAAAACTCAAGGTAAAAAAAAATGTGTCCCAGTATTGAAAGGGGTTAAATCCAGCACATTTCTTCCAGTCCTTCACAGTGTATCAAGAAATGTGGCGTCTCTTGGTTTGATTTCTTTCTGCTTCCTCTGCACTGCTCGGGCTGAACAAAATTATTCCTCCCGTTGTTATATTAGGATGTCCTTTCTCACATATTTCATAGAGACTTCTGCTCCTTCACAGTGCATTAAAAGACTATAACGTTATCCGGTTTAATACTTTTTTTTCTCTCTTCAGTGGTGAAAGTCAAAACAATATATATTTTCTATAATACTGTTTTAACTGTTACTATTGTTATTACTGTAGTTGTTCCCCTCAAACCCATATTCCCCGCTCATTCCTTCTAGTCCCTCTGTTTCTTGTCCTCTCTGATTTCCCTTGGCGGTGTTTTGACTACAGAACGTTTTGATAAGCATCTGATGGCTGACGGAATTGCTGGATATGTTTCAGTGTCTGCTAGCCCTCTCTCTCTCTCTCTCTCTCTCTCTCTCTCTCTCTCTCTCTCTCTCTCTCTCTCTCTCTCTCAGGAGTGGTAACAAAATTAAGTAACACGACGGCACGTTTAAGGAACAGCTCCCCTGCTTGTCGTTAGGTTTAAAACGGAGGAGGAGGAGGAGGAGGAGGAGGAGGAGGAGGAGGAGGAGGAGGAGGAGGAGGAGGAGGAGGAGGAGGAGGAGGAGGAGGAGGAGGAGGAGGAGGAGGGGGAAAAGCTGGCGCAGAAAAGCATTGGAGCACGTTTGTTTTAGTAAGAAAATAGAAGATTTACGTGAGAGGAAAACAATGCTACTTGAATATCTCACACACACACTCTCTCTCTCTCTCTCTCTCTCTCTCTCTCTCTCTCTCTCTCTCTCTCTCTCTCTCTCTCTCTCTCTCTCTCTCGCCAGTCGCTATCATCATCGTAATGGGTAAAAATTGTATAATAAGAAAGCTCTTATCTTGTCACATCTGAGCTAACACAGGGAGACAGTTCTAATGCAATATAGAGTAGCGAATCTCTTTGTAGATTTTGGGAGAAAAATCTGCTACCGTGAATCTGGAAAGAGTATATAACGCAGATCACGGCAAACCCATTAAAGCAAAGGTGGTTTTCATGTCATCTGCTGCAACAAGTAAGGCTTTAGGCGCACACTTTACATTGGCGTTTACCTCTATCTGTTTGGTTCGTAGTCTTGAATAAGGTTGGCAATCATTAGCGTTGTTGTCAAAGGTTGCAAGGGTGTTGTGTGTGCTTACTCATTAATTATGTAGCATTTTTGAGCAAGGTGTCACTGCAAAACGTGGATATACTCTTGAAAACATCAGTAACATTTTATTGGGACTGTTTTCAAAGGTCGTGTAGATGTTATATGACGCTTCCCTGTCTTTGTTTATCCACTGACGAGGCAGACACCGTGTTAGATTATGATAAAAAAAAAAAAAGTCTTTAATTAAATCCCAGGTAAAAAAAATGTCTATTTCATTCAGACTGTTTTTCAAAGCCCATAGAGATGAAACGTCGTAATCTGGCAGCTGTTTCCTCCGTTAACGATGCAGAATCTTCCCACTTTCAACAAACTATCAGAAGAAACATGAAAACACTCTCGACGAAACGCACTGTAACTTTCACCAGACGCTCTTCCTTGTCGAGATAAGTCGCGGAAATGGTTCAAAATACGGTCCTTTGTTTTATAGCGACCAAGAGTGACCGGGGACGTGTGACCGTGCTACACCTCAAGTTCCGCCGTGTTGGTAGGGAGTCAGTCAGTCATCAGTTGTATGGGCAAGCCAGCACAGAGGATGAACACCTGCTGGGACTATCAATTGAATCTGAAATGGTGTATGAAATAAATAAATAAATAAAAATAAAAACCCCCAAGAAACAAACTTAACATTTTTTTTTCTTTAAGAGACAAAATTATTTCCTTTTTTCTTTTCATTTTCTTTTTCAATTTTTTTCCTTCCTTTTTATTTTAATTTTTATTCCGTTTCAATACTTTCTATTAATTTATATTTCAATTGAACCTGAAATGGTGTTTGTGGACCTCTGGGTAATGAATGGTATTAATTATTAGACCTGTGAGATCTTGAGAGAGAGAGAGAGAGAGAGAGAGAGAGAGAGAGAGAGAGAGAGAGAGAGAGAAGAGAATGGTGTATATCGGTTTATAAAATGATTGTCATATTTTCACCTTTGCTTAAATATTTCCTATATTTAGTTTGCACTTGAAATATTCTTTGCCATTAAAGAGGAAGTGTACGTGTCTGTGTGTGTGTGTGTGTGTGTGTGTGTGTGTGTGTGTGTGTGTGTGTGTCGATGCATCCGAGTTCACATACTTCATACGTGGACGAAAAACAATAATAAAAAAATAAAAAAACGACTAAATAAATTAAATAAGCGATCACATCAAGCAATACTCATTTTTTCATATAAATATCACATGTATATATTCGCACATTACTGTATAACTCTATTCTCTTTTACATTTAATTGGCAGCACTAAATGTCATTCTCATCTATTGACTTTCTCTCTCTCTCTCTCTCTCTCTCTCTCTCTCTCTCTCTCTCTCTCTCTCTCTCTCTCTCTCTCTCTCTCTCTCTCTCTCTCTCTCTCTCTCTCTCTCTCTCTCTCTCTCTCTCTCTCTCTCTCTCTTTTTGCCCCTCCATCACACGTGACCATTTATCATTCTGTGGCGGATGGACGCGGCGCGGGAACGACTGAAGGGGACAAAGGATGAACTGAAAAAAATACAACCAAGAGAGAGAGAGAGAGAGAGAGAGAGAGAGAGAGAGAGAGAGAGAGAGAGAGAGAGAGAGAAGAGAAGACAGAGAAAGAAAACCAGAGGGAAAAGTATATGGGAGATTGAAGACACAGGGAAAAGAGAGAGGGAGGAGGAAGAGGAAGAGAGAGAGAGAGAGAGAGAGAGAGGAGAGAGGGAGGGAGACAGGTAGGTATGCAATAGAGGCCAGGTTCAAATCAACACTACCCCCTCCCCCCTACCTCCTTCACCTCCTCCTATATATATTCCTTTTGCGTCACGAGTGTGGACAAATAGCAGGTGAAAATAAAGAGAGAGAGAGAGAGAGAGAGAGAGAGAGAGAGAGAGAGAGAGAGAGAGAGAGAGAGAGAGAGAGAGAGAGAGAGAGAGAGAGAGAGAGGAAGAGGGGAGGCACACGTCACGTTACTGCCCAGGTGTTGTTGCGTTGAGAGAGAGAGAGAGAGAGAGAGAGAGAGAGAGAGAGAGAGAGAGAGAGAGAGAGAGAGAGAGACTTAAGTTATAGAGCTAAATTGAAGTTTTAGGCCACCTCCCCCCAAAAAAAATTAAATACAGCACAGGGGAGGAGAAGGCTGAGGGTTGGAGGAGGTAAAGGAGGAGGAGGAGGAGGAGGAGGAGAAGGAGGAGAAAGGGGAAGAAGAGAAGATGAGTACGTGGTCGAAACGGAATAAAAAAAGAAAAAAAAACATGGAGGAGGGAAGAGTGGCCTGATTAAAAGGGAGTCTTTGAAAAATGATCAGAATACAAAGAGTTGAAATATGAAGAGGAGGAGGAGGAGGAGGAGGAGGAGGAGGAGGAGGAGGAGGAGGAGGAGGAGGAGGAGGAGGAGGAGGATTAAGAGTGTAGGGAAGAGGAAGAGGAAGAGGAAGGATAAGGGGTAAGGGCAGCGACCCAAGCGAGGTGTGCTTACATAACGACCCCTTCACACTCCCCTCACTGTCTCCCCTCTCTCACTTGTCATCCTGTCACCCTCCTCCTCCTCCTCCTCCTCCTCCTCCTCCTCCTCCTCCTCCTCCTCCTCCTCCTCCTCCTCTCCTATCACCTCTTTCACTTCACGGACAAGCACTGCTACCTACAACTTCCAAAAAACCCCAAAATTTTCCTAAATGCACACCTTGAATTTACCGCACCTCTTATTCTTTTTCCTTTCCTCCATCGCTCTCCTGAGTCACTCCCCAAGCGACACTTTGCCACTGACACACGAATCTTTTTCTAGTCTCTACGCCGCTATTCCCGACCTTTCTGCTCTTCTTTTCACTTCTCCCCTCCCTCCCTGTGACTGGCCGTGGTTCCTTACTTCCTGCCTGCCTGCCTGCTCCTCTCCGCTCCCCTCTCCTCTTTTCTCCCCCCGTCTCCCAGTGCCCTGATTGAATACCTGTGGTTCTGGGAATGGGGGAGAGGTGAGAGGTAAGAGGGAACAAGGAGGAGGAGGAGGAGGAGGAGGAGGAGGAGGAGGAGGAGGAGGAGGAGGAGGAGGAGGAGGAGGAGTAGGACTTTTGTGAGGTAAACTGATTAAACGCTCTCTCTCACACACACACACACACACACACACACACACACACACACACACACACACACACACACACACACACACACACACACACACACACAGTAAGTTAAGTGGATTGACCTAAAATCTTATCTAAAATGCATCTGCCTCCCTAAAGATACCAGAGGAGGTGCAAATATGTGTGAGACAGACAATACGTTGGTGTGTGTGTGTGTGTGTGTGTGTGTGTGTGTGTGTGTGTGTGTGTGTGTGTAATATACGGCTTTGTTTTCACACACACACACACACACACACACACACACACACACACACACACACACACACACACACACACACACACACACACACACACATCTGTTGTCGTTCGCTGTCTCTGTGTGCGCGTCTTTCGTCACCACCGTCGCTGTTGCCTCCACTATTACTTCACGGTTACCTCAGCTCCTCTCTGTTTCCATACCGGCCTCGTGACAGGAGCGAGACTAGACTGGCATGTGTGTGTGTGTGTGTGTGTGTGTGTGTGTGTGTGGGATGAGTGAAGGGTATATTTGGTAGATTAGAAGTGTGGGTCGCCTCCGGTACAGATTAGTGAGGATGTTAGGTATCGAGTCACATGTCAGTCATTGTGTGGCGGGATGTTATAATCTCTCTCTCTCTCTCTCTCTCTCTCTGGTTTTAGCGTTGAACAGGTGCCAGCTGCTCCCCAATTCCTCCCTTCCCTCACACACACACACACACACACACACACACACACACACACACACACACACACACACACACACACACACACACACACACACACACACACACACACACACACACGCCCTCTATCCGTTACTCTTCCCAAACTCGCTCACTTTTCCACTCTGCCTTCGTCACCCCCTGTGTTCTGTCTACTCTCTTCCCTACCCATCACTCCCTTCCTCTCCTCCATTCCTACTCTTATCCGCTGGCTCTCCCACGCTCTACTTCTCTCTCTCTCTCTCTCTCTCTCTCTCTCTCTCTCTCTCTCTCTCTCTCTCTCTGTATAACTCTCTTTCTCTCTCTCTCTCTCTCCTCTCTCTCTATCTCTCTCTCTCTCTCTCTCTCTCTCTCTCTCTCTCTCTCTCTCTCTCTCTCTCTCTCTCTCTCTCTCTCTCTCTCTCTCTCTCTCTCTCTCTCTCTCTCTCTCTCTCTCTCTCTCTCTCTCTCTCTCTCTCTCTCTCACTCCGCGATACGGTGACAGGAGCCTGAAGGTCACCGTAGAGTGTCACGTTTCCCACAGTGACCTCATTTGTGTGTGTGTGTGTGTGTGTGTGTGTGTGTGTGTGTGTGTGTGTGTGTGTGTGTGTGTGTGTGCTATTTAGAGTTTATGGGTGTTTTTATATCGTTACTTTTCTTTCCTTGGTCATGTTTACTTCAGGCAAATATTATGATCTCACTCTCTACGTATCTTAATGTTTGTATGTGTCTGTGTGTCTGTCTGTCTGTCTGTCTGTATCTGTGTCTGTCTGTCAGTGTTAGTGTTCATCCTTGTGCTGCGTTCACAAATTATCGTCATTTTTACTTTTCTGTTAGTCTGAAGAGAAGTGAGAAGACGAGGAGGAGGAGGAGGAGGAGGAGGAGGAGGAGGAGGAGGAGGTGGAGGAGGTTATTGGGAGGTAAGTTTGAAAGGAAAATGTTGTTTGAAGGTCGCTGCACATTTTCTATAAAGGAGGAGGAGGAGGAGGAGGAGGAGGAGGAGGAGGAGGAGGAGGAGGAGAAGAAGAGGAAGAATAGTAGAAAGAGGAGGAAGCAGAGAAATAAAGAACAGATGGCAGCAGATTGGGAGGAAGTTCTATTTTCTGGATGATAAGTTAGACCATATAAGCTTATAACTGTAGTGCGTGGCAGATTGGAACACACACACACACACACACACACACACACACACACACACACACACACACACACACACACACACACACATACCACTATAACCAGCACTACCAGATTACAAAAGACACTGACGACCTTGTGTGTGTGTGTGTGTGTGTGTGTGTGTGTGTGTGTGTGTGTGTGTGTGTGTGCGTGCGTGTGTGTGTGTGTGTCTGTGTCGCGCCCCGAATACTTGGTTACTTGCTCTCTTATTCACAAGCGTGCTCACTTCGCGAGAGAGAGAGAGAGAGAGAGAGAGAGAGAGAGAGAGAGAGAGAGAGAGTGTGTCCTGACAGCCATTATTCAGGATCTGCATTCTGAAACGCTGTGTTCTCTCATCACGACCATTTGAAGATCCACAGAGGTAATCAGGCGAATTCTTTTTTTTTTTTCACCATCACATTAGTGGAATAGATACTAGAGATCTTGTTAATGTGTCTCACTAACCACAAAAAAGATTACCTTTAAGAAATAGGCGTAGCTTCCACTAGAGCCTTTAGAAAGTAATGGCTGTGCGGTGCGGAAGCGTTTCAGAATATGGTCCCAGCTGGGTCAAATGGGCCCTGTGTGTCGCCACGTAAGTCACCGCGCATCTTCTCTCGCTGGTGCCGTGGTTGTCGATGGTGCAGTGGACCCCGCGTAGGGATTCGTGGAACCCCGACCTTCCTCATGTGTTGCCAAAGTATTTTCGTTGCCAGCCTCCGCACCGCCAGCATTATCTTATCGGCTTACATGCAGCAGTGACGTGATTGGTATCTGCGCTGAAAATAATTAACGAATATTTATTTTAGTGTCTGGTCCAGCTTGTAATGATATCAAACAGTAATATATGGTGTCCTTTGCCTGGCCGGGTATTACAACATTCGTCAGTCATTGTGTTGCGGGGAGTATCACCGACGCAAGTCTGAAATGTGAGTAATGTTTTGTTTATGAAGAGATGAATGACTTATGAAGGTTATGTAATGGAATATCGTAGTGTTCTCTACTTACACACACACACACACACACACACACACACACACACACACACACACACACACACACACACACACACACACACACACGTAAAGCTTTACAGTTTTCGTAAAAAGTTTGAGAGTAGGACAGTGTGGCATGCGAGGCGGTGGTAAGTGTTGCCAGGCGTGAGGAGCGTGCATTCAGTCACACACACACACACACACACACACACACACACACACACACACACACACACACACACAAGCAGGACAGTAGTGGCGAGGAGAGAAATGTACGAGAGGAGGAAAGGACGGTATGCGAAGGAAAGTTAGTGAGGAGAGAGAATGATGGCTTTCAATTCTCTTCTATTTTGTTGCTTTGGGAAATACAGAAGAGGTTTGTTCTGTGCGGGAAAGCATAGCCAGAGCCACACCCCTGATAGATAATGCTATGAGTAATTAAAGAAAGAGCAGCATTGTTGGTAGCAAGGAAGGAATTCGTGTGGCGAGCATTGTTTTCGT
>NC_059294.1:27442811-27462811 GCF_017591435.1 Portunus trituberculatus
TCCTCCTCCTCCTCCTCCTCCTCCTCCTCCTCCTCTGAAATCTAGCACGAGTGTCTGGGGGAAACAAAAAGAAAAATGTAACCATATTCCTTAGATCGTCAATGTCCTTCAATTGTGATTCCTTTGCGGCATAGAAATGGTGGAGATCTGAGTTACGGAAGGCCTCTCTCTCTCTCTCTCTCTCTCTCTCTCTCTCTCTCTCTCTCTCTCTCTCTCTCTCTCTCTTTCTCTCGGTAACATAGTAGAAACATTTTTTTTCCTCCAGAGAGAGAGAGAGAGAGAGAGGGGTATGGATGAAATGTAAAGCTACCGCCATGTTGCATCGTTGTTATTTATTGGTGATATTTTCCGCTTCCCTTTTGCGAATGTCTGGCTGTAAATCTATGAATATATAAATGTTGAGTTATGCATGGAGTGGCGGAGTGCGGGGAGCGTGTGATGAGTTTTGTTCTGCGGGGACCAGGGGCTACTCTGTGACGAGGGAAGAGGAGAGAGGGGGAAGGGATGGGGCAAGTGCTGCTGGTAGTGGTGTTGGTAGTGGTGGTGGTGATAGATATGGAGGCACAAGAACTGGAATGTTATTGATGTTATTGGTGATTCTGTTGCTGCTGCTGCTGCTATTACTACTGCTACTACTGCTACTGGTATTAATACTACTGTTACTACTACTATTGCTACTACTACTATTGCTAGTACTACTATTGCTACTACTACTATTGCTACTACTACTACTACTACTACTACTACTACTACTACTACTACTACTACTACTACTACTACTGTTTAAGGTACCATTCATTTGCTGAGAACAAGGATGAGAAGAAGGACGAAGAAAAATAATGGTGAAATCTTCCTTAAAGCTTTTGTCATTATTATTATTATTATTATTATTATTATTATTATTTTTTATTATTATTATTGTTATTATTATTATTATTATTATTGTTATCATTATTATTATTATTATTATTGTTGTTGTTATTTTTATAATTGTTATTTTGTCCTTACTTGTAGAAAATGCTGTATTTCCACTTCTTCCTTCTCTTATTATTTTCTTCACAACCACCACCACCACCACCACCACCACCACCACCACCACCACCACCACCACCACCACCACCACTACTACCACCACCTCCATCATCATCATCCAATGCTAAGACTGTACATATTATATAAATATTTTTTACCCATATTTTTTTATCTTTTTTTTCCTCGCCACTAATGCCATCATCACCTTTCATCTCCTTGCCGCCGCCCCACTTCCCTCACACTCACTCACTCTCCCTCCACGCTCGCCCTACGGCGCCTACTCTTTCTTTCCTCACTTTTTTTTCCTTACCCTTTTTCCTCCTTCCTTTTCTCTTCTTTCTCCTCCTCAATTTTTTTCCTCATTTTTTATTTTTTTCTGCGGTGTCTTTCTTACTGTCTCCTCTCCTTCATTTCCCTTCGTACTTCTCAACATTCATCTATTCCTTCCTTTCTTTTCTTCTCTTCTTTGCAACTCTTCCTTTTTACTCTTCTCTTCCTGCAGTTCTTCCCTTTCATTACTTCAGGTCTTTTCCGTCATCTGCATCGCCTCTTTTTCTTTTATTTTTTCTCTGTCATCCTTTTCCTCCTGCTTCGCTTCATCTGTCTTTTCTTTCCTCTCTTTCATATTCTTCATTTTTCCTTATTCCTCGTCCTCATTGTCAAGATTTCCTCACTTACATCATCACCACCATTTTATCTTCCCTCTTTATTTTCTCCTCCTCTTCCTTCTCCTTCTCCTCCACCTCTACCCCTACCACCACCACTACCTCTAACCTCTACCCCCTCCACCCTGTCTCTCCACCCCGTCCCTCCTCCTCGCCTGGGATAATGAAATAGCAACAGGTCCGCTCCACGTGAGGCAGCGAAGCAAGACTCTTTCCTGTGCCACACACTGGAGAGCTAACACCGGAGCACTCGACTCTAGTTTCAAAGGGTATTATTAGTATGCTTTACCCTTTTCATTCGTTAACCAAACTCCAAAACAAACCAACCTCTTTGTGTCAACCGAATTTCCCAGCGTCAACTAACCACTAACTACTGAACATTACATTTCGTTGACACTGTTTGTATTCCTCGGGTGAGTCAACTACCGGTAAGGCCTCCAGCTGGGGCGACTATAAGACACAACTCAGCGTGTGCTTGGTCATCTGGTATTGTGTGGTGGTGGTCTGTGCGTCGATTTGCTTCCTTCTCCTTCGTCTCACGGCAACACTTTCTTCCAACACGGTAACACAGCGTCCCTTCTTTGTATGATGAGTGCATAAGAAGTCAGGAAGCTTGTATTTCAGCTCCCTTATCATCTACATTACAGTACATTAAGCAAGCAGCGCACCACCAAAGATCTGCCATTAGAGATAAAAAAAAAAACCGTAAAAAAAGAGACGAGGAAAGGATAAAGAGAGAAAGGAAAGTGAGGGATAGGAAGGAAAAGGAGAGAAAAAAGGAAGTAGAAGGAAAATGAGAAGGGAATAGGAGAGAAAGGATAAGAAGCGAGGGAAAGTGAAGGTAAAGTAAGAGAAGGGAAGGGAAGGGATTAAAAAAAAAAAACACATATACAAGTAAGCTATACCCTTTTTAAACCTACGTGTTACCAAACGCCTCACCGTACGAACTGATTGATGCTGCTTTGCTGGTTCATATGCTGCTATTACCACTATCTTCACCATCTTTTCCTGGTAACCCGCCTGTCATTCCCTCCCAGTCAGCTTGCTTTATGAAGGTTCACCATAATTCGTTAAACTTGGTGTGATTCGGCACTTAATTTTTGTTGTATTGTATTCCGTCACTCTGATTACATTGCTTACGTCGTCTTTGTGTGTGGTTCACTTAATTCGTTCACTTTGTTTTTCTTTTTCTCATCCGTTTTTTCTTTAATTACTTCGTACATATTAGTAAATTAATAAAAATTGTGCTCCTGAAAATATCTTGAAAAAATTCTGATCACACACACACACACACACACACACACACACACACACACACACACACACACACACACACACACACACACACACACACACACACACACACACACACACACACACAGGCAGAGAGAGAGAGAGAGAGAGAGAGAGAGAGAGAGAGAGAGAGAGATCATTTACCGGTAATCATTTCACCATTATCTGGAACAAGCAGAATAAACCTCCATTGACCCAACAAATATAATGTAAAGATAATGGGAGTAGAATTACCTCAAACTGACGATGATGGTATGAGGAAGGAAATGCGAGGATGGAGGAGAGGGAAGTGAATATTTTCTGTAGCTATCATCATTACTTATTAATTATTTACCCTCTGATTATTTACGGCTTGGCGGAAAAAAGAAGAAGAAAAAGAAGAAAAGGAGAATAACAATAATAATAATAATAAGAAGAGAAAACGAGGTGAAAAAGAAAAAAGAAGAAGAAAAGAAGGAAAATAAGAAGAAAAAGAAAAGAAAAAAGAAAAGAAGGAGAATAAGAAGAAAAAGAAAAAAGAAAAAGAAGAAAAAGAAAGGAATAATAATAATAATAATAATAATAATAATAATACGACGAAGAAGAAAAAAAAGAAAAGAAAGAAAAAGGAGAAGAAAAAGAAAATGAAGAAGAGAAAGCACACTAAGCAATATATAACGAAATAACAGCGATAAATTAAGATATGCAAGTGTGGCTGAGGAAAGATATTTGAAGAGTGAACAGTTTTTTTTTTATTGTTTTGTGATGTTCCGATGTGTTGTCTTATCCCCTTCCGTGCCATGACGCGTTTCCAAATTCATTCTTCTTACTGTTTAGTGATTTCATACACCTTCAGAAGCTTATGTGTGGGAATTGATGTAGTGAATATTCTGGCCATTAATCTTCTCACCTCCATAGACCCATCCTAATGTAAATAGAATCGTTTAGTCATACCCAGACTCATGATAAAGAAAAAAAAAAAATGCGTCCCTGTGCTGAAGGGATTAATGCTTATATTCAGAAACACCTTGCTCTCAACACGACAAATTTTCAAGTCCCCTAAAGACGACTAATAGGATTTCCAAAGCAGTTTCTCTTTATGATAAGCGAGAAATTTTCTAATCTATCGCCAAAACCATAAAAATACCCTTAAGAACATGAGTAGCTTCAACTAGAGCCTTTGAAAATAGTAGACCTTGAGCTAAGTTGTAAAATAGTTCAGGTTATGACAAAGTGAGTGTAAAAGGGATCAGGGACAAATATAAGGGATCAGGGACAAATATATGGGATCAGACATATAAGGGATCAGGGACAAATATAAGGGATCAGGGAAATATATATGGGATCAGAGACATATAAGGGATCAGGGACAAATATAAGGGATCAAAGACAAATATAAGGGATCAAAGACAAATATAAGGGATCAGAGACAAATATAAGGAATCAGAGACAAATATAAGGGATCAGAGGATAAAAATAAGCGATCACCGAGAAAATATAAGGTATCAGGGACCAATTGAGTGAAAAAGAAAGTATTTAGCTAGACTGATAGACATTGAAATAAGATATGTACTGTTAGGTTAGAATGATTAAGAGAAAAATCATATAAGTTAGGATAAATCAAGTTAGATTAAGGAATAGAGAGAAAAAAAATCACATAAATAGAAGTGGGTGATTTTTAAGTCAGATGAAAGGGGAAAATATGAGGTAGTTACATCAAGTTAAATTATGAGAATGGGGAGAGGAACCGTGAGTCCAGTTAGGTTGCGTTAAGTTAAGTTTGAGAGCAGAGCGAAAAGTCACATAAATGGATAGAGAAATACTGCCGCAGGGAATCAGCGAGACGAGGCAGGCGGGCGTCCCAATATGGCACAGACTTGATGGCCAATTACTGTCGCGTGAATTGGCGACAGACGCGACGAAATATTGGAGCAACAGGCGAGGCTCTTCTGGGAACGGCGCGATCAACTGGCAATGAATGAATATGTCCAGGGAAAAAAATAATGTGGAGTGAATGAATGCAAACAAACATTGGTTCACAGTGACGAGTGGACAAGGCCATGCTGGAGGAAGGAAAGAGGACAGGAAGATAGGAAGAATAAAGAGGTGAAGGAGGTTGTTTGTTTCTGTTCTCTCTCTCTCTCTCTCTCTCTCTCTCTCTCTCTCTCTCTCTCTCTCTCTCTCTCTCTCTCTCTCTCTCTCTATGAACACAAAAGTATGCAAAAATTTCACATTCCGATAACAATTTTTCATGTATCGCCAGCCTCAGATTTTGACCCAAACTAATAAACATACAAATAAACTAATGCTTAAACAGATGCGTCCTCAATTTACCTCCTCCTCCTCCTCCTCCTCCTCCTCCTCCTCCTCCTCCTTAAAGACACCGCCTCCTCACATGGGACCCCCGGACGCCGGATGTTGTGCCAATCGAAACCTCAGCAGCCAAGTATATCATTAGGATCATATCATCACTTGGGAGCGTCTGGCCGGCCGAGGAAATAAGCTGGAGGCAATAACAAGGGGCCAGAGTCAACACGGGGCGGCCCTAATGAAGCCGCGACTCGGTTAGTGGGCGGCAACAGTAAAGACCTCAGGCGATGATTCTAAGCTGGAGGGCGTTGAGAGGGACACGAGTGCTTAAGGGGCTAAGACAACGCACCCTCTCTCTCTCTCTCTCTTTTTCCTTCTCCTCCTCCTCCTTCTCCTCCTCTCTTTCTTTCTCCCTCGTCTCTATCTTATCTTATTTGACGTGAGACTTTATGATCTTTATCCTCCACGCCTCCACTTCCCTCCCTGCGTGCCTACACCACAAGCCGTCCTTCTATGCACCTTCCCCCTCCCCCCCTCCCACCCTCCCATCTGACACTCTCTCTCTCCTTCCCACCCTAAGTCTCACACTCTTTCCTTCCCCCCTTCTGACTCTCTCCTTCTCTTTCTCTCTCTCCTTCCCCTCTTAGACAACACACTTTGCCGCGTCCCTCCCAAGATATAGGGCAAGATGAGGAGGCTTAAGTAAGGCAGCTGGTGAGGAGGAGGAGGAGGAGGAGGAGGAGGAGGAGGAGGAGGAGGAGGAGGAGGCTGTGGATATTGAGTGAAAGTAATCGATCTGCTTGGGCATCGTGGAGCCGCAAATTAGAGATCAATAACACCATCTCCTCCTCCTCCTCCTCCTCCTCCTCCTCCTCCTCCTCCTCCTCCTCCTCCTCCTCCTCCTCCTCCTCCTCCATATCGCCTACCAGTGTTTTCCTTTAATTTTGTTTTTGTACTGGTTATCAACAAGCCTCCTTTGATGCATCCGGCGGAAGAAGCATCGAATTAGCATCTTTTTATCAGGAGTAGGCGGTGCTGGTGGTTGCGGGGAGTGGCGGCGGCGGCGGGTGTTAAGGAGGCGGGTGAGGCAGTGACCGTGGTGATGATACGATGATGATAGTGCGTGGTGTTAGTATTGGTGGTCGTGATTTAGTGCATACACCAAGTCAGGAAGCGCATCTGCTGGTTTTCTCTCTCTCTCTCTCTCTCTCTCTCTCTCTCTCTCTCTCTCTCTCTCTCTCTCTCTCTCTCTCTCTCTCTCTCTCTCTCGTCTTTTTCAGAGATTTGCTACATCAACCTCTAATCAGGAGACATTTCTGCAGTTCGTTTTTCTTTTTGTCTCTCTTTTTTTTTTAAATAGTGTTAGTTACTCAAGTATCTTTATTTTCTATCACCCCTTGCCCTCCCCACTCCCCCCTCTCTCTCTCTCTCTCTCTCTCTCTCTCTCTCTCTCTCTCTCTCTCTCTCTCTCTCTCTCTCTCTCTCTCTCTCTCAATAAGTGCTTTAATATCCGCCTTTTTTTTGAGGGGGGGGAGTGAGGGAGAGAGATTTATGGCCCCTCCAGCTCTTGGCCAGGTTTAAGTTTAGTGCTTCCGACCGATTCTCCTTTTTTTTCTTTATTTCCGAGTCATTCGCTCAGATTTCTGCTTCTTATTTGCTCTAATTTTGAACTTCCGGCAGAGGCGAGGAAATGATGTGTTTAATGAGGTGTGTGTGTGTGTGTGTCTGTGTGTGTGTGTGTGTGTGTGTGTGTGTGTGTGTGTGTGTGTGTGTGTGTGTGTGTGTGTGTGTGTTTGATAGGGTTTATAAAAGTGAATGGTCAAAAGCTATGATGTGCATATATCGTGGCTTTGGTGGCGGCGGGATAGAAGGAGGAGGAGGAGGAGGAGGAGGAAGAAGGGAAAAGAAAAAGAGGATAAAGAAGAAGAGAAGGAAAAGGAAAAGGAGAAAGAGAAGGAGGAGGAGGAGGAGGAGGAGGAGGAGGAGGAGGAGGAGGAGGAGGAGGAGGAGGAGGTAAATTACAAGGGAAAGATGAACGTGAAAGATGAGTCAAGGAAAGGGATGACGAGTAACCATTGAGGAATTGTGAAAGAAGAGAAGATGAATCACAAGAGAGAGAGAGAGAGAGAGAGAGAGAGAGAGAGAGAGAGAGAGAGAGAGAGAGAGAGAGAGATGGTGGGGAGTGTGGGATGACTAACAGTATAAAAATGTATATATATTTTTTTCCTTTTTCCGTTTTCTTGTCTTATTTCTTAATGGTAATATTTTTTTTCCTCTTTCTATTTTATAACTTGATATCATTGCCTTCTCTATTTCGTGTATTTTCCTCAATGCATCACGTATCTTGACCACTTGGGAAGATAATGTCCTTTCTCCTCTTATCTTTTCCTTCCTTCTCCCTCTGATAACTTTATTTTTTCCTTCCAGTTGGGTTCCGTCTCACTTTCGATTTTAGTCTTTATTTAATTTCTTACCGAGTTTATCCTCTCTCGTATTTCTTGCTCGCCCATAACTCATTGAAAAACATGTTATTTCCTATTATTATTTCTTTCCTTTCTCTAAAAAATCGTGTATGTGAATTTTCTGCGAATTATTATCTATCTCTCTTTGGTGTTATTTTCAATGTATTTTTCTCCAATGCTTCAAGTTTCCTTTCCTCACGTTTCGTTTTCTCTCTTCTCTGTCTTGTCTTTGTCTCTACGCTATCTTAAAACAAAAATCCTTAAGTCTCATACCCGATAATTTTCTTAACTCTCGGTATATTTTACCTTTTATTTTCTCTCGTATCTTACTTTTTTCTGTGATAGCCAGTTCGTAAACGTAAATCCGTCCTTTTTTTTTTTTTTTTTTTACTTTTACCTCTATAATAATATGCCAAAAAAATGTTTCCTCTTTAATTAAACTTCCTTTTCCGTCATTTTCTCAATTTTTTTTTTCTTTTTTACTTTCTGATGTCTCTCGTGCGTCTTGTATGGGAAGACTGTCTTTAACTTTATATTTAGCCAAGTCCAATTTACCCCACTCGTGTTTATACGTTGCCTGTTCCTGTTTGATCTCCCCAAGACTCGGTTTCAAAGGATCATCATGTGCTGAAGAGCCTCCTCCTCCTCCCACCTCTTTATTTTTCCTTGTTCTCCTCTTCCTCCTCCTCTTCCTTATTCTCCTTGTTCTCCTCTTCCTTCTTCTTCTTCTTCTTCTTCTTCTTCTTCTTCTTCTTCTTCTTTTTCTTCGTGTCACAGTCTAGACAAGAAATTTTGTAGTTGAAATAAAAGCTAGACGTTCTTCGTTCACTTGAAAGGAGAAAAAAATCAAAAGGAATAAAAAATTGAATAAAAAAAACTGAGATTGTAAGTACTAGAGCAAAGCCACTTGTATGTCGCGAGAAACCCTTTGAAAAACATGTCTATAGGGTCTTAATAGCTCAAAACACACACACACACACACACACACACACACACACACACACACACACACACACACACACACACACACACACACACACACACACACACACACACACACACACACACACACACACACACACACACACACACACACACACACACACACACACGTAGAGTGCAAAACCCAAGACCAACAAGGAACAGAAGGATCAGGTGTGTTCGTGCTCATGTCCTCCCCTGTTGGCCTTTGTCTTACTAGCATTACCTGCCCAAGGAGTAGGTGGTGGTGGTGGTGGTGGTGGTAGTTGGGAAGGAAAGGAAAGGAAAGGCAAGGGTAACGGGATCGGTGAGAGGGAAGGACGGCAGACAAGTTGTTATTGAAAGAGATTAAAAAAAGATTGATATGTTAACTCATTACTCATCTCCATCTTGTGTATGAAAAACAGGCGACACAGTTTTATTATTCCAGATGAACAAAGCTTCCAGGGATGTGTTGGTGTACGTGGCAGAAAGTCAGGTAGATAAATTAATTAATCCACAGTCATCAGTATCTTTATTCATTAATCATCCTTACCTGGGGAGTGACACTTGAGTTTTTTTAATTGTTTTTATTTTCAGAGATTGATTTTAAAGCAAGAACAAATAACACTAGGATTTATCACCTCTCCAAAGCGTGTGATGCCGATAACTTGATCATTTCTGCCACCACTCATCAGTCGTCCTTCTCTGGAAAAGCGACGCATTTCAATAGATTCTGACAGTCTCATAATCTTAGACATATTTTTGATGCAGGAAAGTAGAAGGGTTAGCATTCAACAACTTTTCAAAATGTGTCACGCAAAATAGTAATCGTAGGCGACACAAATGTTTCAGAGCTTTTGACATTGAAAAAGTCTAGACCAACAATTTCGCTTTCATAAAATGTTGGATGCAAAAATAGGGGAACCAACCATCGATTATGGAAAAATGTCATGTTTGAATTATTCTGCAAACAAAACCAATAATTTTAAAGATTTTTTGTTGTGAAGAAAGGCAAGGCAAACAGTTTTTACCTTTCGAAACTCCTTAACCCCTTCAGTACCGTGACGTGTTTGTAGATTCATTCTGGTTACTATTTGGTGATTTTACTCAGACTCAGAAACTTATGTGAGGGTGAAAATAGTGAAGACTGTGGCCATTAATCTCTTGATCTCCATAGACCCTTCCTAATGTAAATAAAATCGTCATCATAAAAACGCGTCCCAGTTTTAAAGGGGTTAATGAGCAGAACTTTGTATCTTTACTGGTTGATGGTCTCTGTTCTGCATGAAAGGTGAAACACTTCAGTCATTTGACAGACCGGAACAATTTATGATTTTAGGCGGATTTTGGTACAAGAAGAGATGAAATCAATATTATTTTTCCTTCCAAGTTACTACGTTTTGTATTTTACCCATCGATATATTACTCTCATAGCCTGTCCCCGCCTTGAAGAGTGACACATTCCACTCATTTTATCATATAACAGAAGCTTGCATACCTTCAGTTACATTTTACTACATACATACAGAGGACGAAAGAAAAATGTTTTGTAGTATTTCCCAGCATGTTAACTCATACTTACATAATATAGAGTATATATTTGCACCGCTTGTAAACAAAGGTGTCGATGGATCATCAGGATTAAAGGTAGAGGCGAGAAAAAGGGTCAGTTTGGTGGCAGCTAAAGACTTTATACAGATGACTGGGTGGAGTGGAAGAGAGGATAGCGGGGTATGCATATGGGCGGATGAAGAGAGGAAGAGGGCATTGGTGGATGGATGGGTGCATGGGAGTGCATGGGCCAGTAGGGCAAGGGAGCATGAAATAGGTATAGCTGCCAGCCGGCCAGCCAGCCAGCCAGCCATCATATAGGAGCGGTGTCAAGGGAGGAAAGGGTAAACAAACACCACTGCCGGACAGCGATTAGCTCCGTGGGTCTCTGCACTAATACGCTGTTAATACACACCAAGTCGTAAAATCCTGAAAAAAAGTAATAAAAATGAAAACAGGAGTGCTCGCAGCAGCGGCGTCCTTTGTGGCGCAGGCGGAGCGCCGGGGGACTCCGCGCGGGATTTTCTCTTTTAATAGGAGTAATCTGAGGCTTATTTTGTTTTTCGCGGCCTGATGTGAAAAAAAAGAAAATGCACTGTCAACACGTCAAATTGAAGGTTCTCTTTATGATGTGCATTGCTCTTATGAAAAAATAACGATATGCTTGTGTGTGTGTGTGTGTGTGTGTGTGTGTGTGTGTGTGTGTGTGTGTGTGTGTGTGTGTGTGTGTGTGTGTGTGTGCAAGAGAAAGAGAAAGAGATAGAGTGTGCAAATACGTATAAT
Organism: Portunus trituberculatus; assembly: GCF_017591435.1. Classification (NCBI taxonomy): domain Eukaryota; kingdom Metazoa; phylum Arthropoda; class Malacostraca; order Decapoda; family Portunidae; genus Portunus; species Portunus trituberculatus. The sequence goes on from NC_059294.1 coordinate 27,453,850, forward strand.
GTAGCCTATATATCTTGAAGAAAATGGAAAACAGAAATACAGTTTGGAAATGTTTGGGTGTGGTGGCGGAGAGAGTGCAGCGAGATAGTGGAGGAGAAATATTGAAGGAAAACATGATTCGGAGACACTTGGGAGGAAGACGAACAACCTCCTCCGCCTCCTTTGTAAGCCTGAGGGAGCGGGAAGGCAACACCACTCCAGCAGTTTTGGTGGTGGTGGTGGTGGTGGTGGTGGCGGTGGCGGTAGTGGTGGTGGTGGTAGTGGTGGCACGACGTGAAGTAAAAGTTTGTGTAGAAAAAAAAAATATATGGATGTGTGTAAAACAAAACGTGTATGATTTTTTTTTTTTTTCAAGTACAAAATATTTCAACTAGAAATAAGTCACTGTTTTAGTTTTCATTACTTAAAACACTCCATTTTTAATATCTTAATGTACAAAGAATATTTTTGTCAGCATTAACTTTCTGAAAAGCATGACACAATTATGCCATTCAACTCTCTCTCTCTCTCTCTCTCTCTCTCTCTCTCTCTCTCTCTCTCTCTCTCTCTCTCTCTCTCTCTCTCTCTCTCTCTCTCTCTCTCTCTCTCTCTCTCTCTCTCTCTCTCTCTCTCTCTCTCTCTCTCTCTCTCTCAAGCCACCTCCCTTAAACACAAACACACACACACACACACACACAGAGAGAGAGAGAGAGAGAGAGAGAGAGAGAGAGAGAGACAGACAACATTCAGAATAGGGCACAGAAGTAACCATACAAGGTCCCATACAACACAACGTATACAAGCACAAATAACGTATAGAGACGCGGAAGGGAGGAGGGAAGGGAAGGAAAGTGAGACAAGGTAAAGCAAGAGAAGGGAAGAGGAAAGAGAAGAGGAGAGGAAAGAGAAGAGGACAAAAGAGGAGATTGAAGGGAAGGGAATGGAAGGTGAAGCGAGGCAAGGTTAAGTAAAAGAAGGGATGGAAAGAAAAGGAAAGAGGAAAGAGAAGAGGACAAAAGAAGAGGAGATTGAAAATACCACCACCTCCTCGACCCAACAAATAAGATAACGACCTTGCCATTACATAATTACAGACAATTACATGCATACATTTGTCTCTAATTACACCCATCCACGAAGGGGAGCCCATTACTACAGGCAGGATGCTTATATTCTCTCTCTCTCTCTCTCTCTCTCTCTCTCTCTCTCTCTCTCTCTCTCTCTCTCTCTCTCTAACAAGAATTTATAGTCGCACAGTTACACAAAGGTTTCTCGGCGCCACTATGAAAAATTCTCTCTCTCTCTCTCTCTCTCTCTCTCTCTCTCTCTCTCTCTCTCTCTCTCTCTCTCTCTCTCTCTCTCTCTCTCTCTCTCTCTCTCTCTCTCTTTCTATCTCTCTTCTTCCAATTTTACTCCCTCCCACTTTACGTATCTCTCGTGTTACCTCATATTTCTCTCTCTCTCTCTCTCTCTCTCTCTCTCTCTCTCTCTCTCTCTCTCTCTCTCTCTCTCTCTCTCTCTGTCTCTGTCTCTGTCTGTCTTCTTTATTTCCTTTCTTCGTGTGTGTATGTCTCTTTCCATCACCCTTTACTCCCTATTCCCCTTTTCCATTTCCTTTATTCTTCCTCCTCCCTTCATTCTCGTCGGTCGTTCGTCTCTCCTTTCTCTTTCTGACTGGCTCCTAAAACTCCAGATATCTAAGCCATTTTTTTAAAGGTTTCATTTACGTTAGTGGCTGAAGGGACGGACAGAAAGTTATTACCATCACTCTTCATTGACCCATTCCCTGGCCTCCCTTCCTTATACTTCCTTCGCTCGCTCCCTCACATTATTCTTTCATCCTGTGTGTGTTTTTTGTCTCGTCTCTTCCCTCCTTTCCTTTCCCTCTAGCCTTCGTCTCAGTTCCCACAGTGCCATCCATTTATAACACTGAGTTAGTTCGTCAGTTTGTCAGTCAGTGGAGGCGTATCTCGCTAACTGATCACACTTGTTTTCTCTCGTCATTTCAGAGTCCATTACCTCCTCTTCTATTGCTGCTGCAGGGAACTGTCTCTTAAATAGACGCTGAAATTAGTCACCTGTATATCACGTTCGTTAGTATTATTTTTCTCTTGTGTTTGGCTCTGTCGCCTCGTCAAGTGGGTGGTGATGGATGCAGGGTGGTGGTAATGGTGGTGGTGATGGCAGGAGGTGATGGAGTTATCATTGGTGGTGGTAGAAGTGCTTGGAAGTGATGAGTGGTGATGGGGTGAGATGAGTAGTGGTGTTGAAGGTGGTGGTGAGTAATGGAGAAAAGAGACGGCAGTGTTGAGATGTCAGTACGGAGTATATGTAGGTTACTTTAAACCCCTTCAGTACTGGGACACATTTTCACTTGGAGATTTGTGTACGATTAGACCATTTTATTGACATTAGGAAGTGTTCATGCATGGAGATCAGAAGAATGGCCACAGTCTTCACTCTTTTAACCCGACATAGGAGTTTCTGAATAGTAAAGAAAATGAATATGGAAACGCGTCATGGTACTGAAGGGGTTAATATTCCTGTCTATAGTCATGAATATTTCCTTTATAAAAAGTAGCATACATATTTACCTACTTTAATGGTCATAACAATAACCATAACAGTGTTCATAAGCGTTAGGGGGAGTGATGGAAAAGTATGGAGGTGTAGGTGGTGATGAGCGGTAATGAGGAGTGATGGTGGTGAGGGGTGGTGACGAGTGTGGAGTGATGATGGTGACAGGTGGTTATGAGTCGGTTGTGCTTCTGGAACACTTGGAAATAAGGTGAATAGGGTGATAGTGTTGCAGTGAGGCAAAGCAGTTCTCATTAACAAGGAAGAAAGAACTAGATGGTGTATGTAGTAGTAGTAGTAGTAGTAGTAGTAGTAGTAGTAGTAGTAGTAGTAGTAGTAGTAGTAGTAGTAGTAGTAGTAGTAGTAATTTTTTCATTACCACCACCACCACCACCAATACCATTATTATCAAATGCTTCTGCAGTTTCACCAGTGCATCTAAAACCTCTTTAGTAACACTTTTATGAACCTGCTTTGTCTATTGTACTACTATAACAAGACGCAATTACTCTTAACACACACACACACAAACACACACACACACACACACACACACACACACACACACACACACACACACACACAAGGAAGAGATGAAGTAAGGAAAAAAACAACTCCTGTACCGTTTGATCTATTTTGTTGGGAGTGTTTTACTTCCCGCCAGCCAGACAGTGATTACTCGAGTCTGGAGCACCGTTACCTCTCCCTTTGTACTTACTTTCTTTCACTCCCGAAGGTTTGCGCCTTATAAATGCCGCTATTCTTTTTTTTTCGTGGAATTAATTAAAATGTCCCCAGATTGGCTCGCTCACTCACTCACTCACTCACTCACTCACTCACTCGATAACTGGATGGCTGAGTGACTGACTGGCTATCGTGTTGGACTGCCAATCATTTGACAAAGCGAACCGACTCTCTCTCTCTCTCTCTCTCTCTCTCTCTCTCTCTCTCTCTCTCTCTCTCTCTCTCTCTCTCTCTCTCTCTCTCTCTGCTTGATCCGACAAAGTGGCTCGTCTCTCACTCTCCATTTATTTTCTTCCGTGTCTTTTTTTGTTTCCCTACTCAATCGCCCGTTTTAAAAGTTTCCTCGTAAAAAAGTTTTCCTCTTTGTCTCTCACGGTGCTTCATCTCTTCTCTCTCTTCTTGTTTCTCCTCGCCTCGCCGCCCTCGCAGCCCCTTGGTGTTACTCCCCTCACGTCTCCATACTCTCATCGCTGGCTGCTGTAGTTCCGCGCTCTCCGCCTCCCCGTGCCTTGTCCAGTACAGTGACGGGAGGTGAAGGTAGAGCGATGTGTTTAGAGAGCCAAGATTGTGTTCGCTTGTGTGTAAGACCTGTGTTTAGTGACACTTCGGGGGACTGACTGATGAGTGCACACACACACACACACACACACACACACACACACACACACACACACACACACACACATACACACATACATACACACACCGTAATGGTTGGAGCCGAAGCGCATCAACATGACTTACATTGGTTTTACATTAATTGCACTCCATTTTTCAAGGTCCAAAGTGAAGTAGTTTTTTTTTTTCAGTGGGATGGCCTGGACGTATTGGCAGGGGAGGGGTGTGCAATGACAGGGAGGGGAAAGAAGGAGAGGCGCTGCTTGGGCGGGCCTCTTCAGGGACGGGCGGTCATGGGCAGTCAGGAAGGGGGATGAAGGCAGTTTGGGCGCCGAGACGAGGAAACTTTTGATTTAAAAAAAAACATCGTCGCTTCTAAAAATCTTTGCTGCTTCCTGTGTTTATACTAGGCAGAAATTTAGGAGATGATTTATGGGTGTGAGTTAATCAGAGAGAGAGAGAGAGAGAGAGTGTGAGTTTAACCAAAAGATGTTGATTTATCACCCCAAAAATAGGCACTTCTCAAATCAATGACTTTCTGAACACACACACACACACACACACACACACACACACACACACACACACACACACACACACACACACACACACACACACACACACACACACACACACACACACACACACACACACACACACACACACACTCTCTCTTTATTTTCACACCAAGTTCATTCATCCGGAACAAGAAATTACTGGTCTAGCTGTCGGGTTCAGACTTAAGAATAATATTTGTCTTGATATCCAAAGCATGAGTTCACGCCGCCGCCACTACTCCTTTTATGCACTAAGCGGCGGTCCTTACTCCCTCCCGCGCGTCTGGTGGTGGTCGCTGCATGATGTTCCGCCGCGAGCACCGAGCCCAGGGTAGGTAGGGAGGGAGGAAGGGAAGGAGAGAGAGAGAGAGAGAGGGAGAGTGATACGCAGACGTAGTGAAGATGCTGCTCAAGTTAATAGCATCCTGTACGCTGGCCAAGAGAGTCCCAGTAACCTGAATATTAAGTGAGAGAGAGAGAGAGAGAGAGAGAGAGAGAGAGAGAGAGAGAGAGAGAGAGAGAGAGAGAGACTTACCCTTCCTTATATTTACATTGCCTTAGAGAGAGAGAGAGAGAGAGAGAGAGAGAGAGAGAGAGAGAGAGAGAGAGAGAGAGAGAGAGAGAGAGAGACAGACAGACAGACAGACAGACAGACAGACAGACAGACAGACAGACAGACGTTTTTATGGATTTTAGTGGTGTTAGTTTCATACGTTACACACACACACACACACACACACACACACACACACACACACACACACACACACACACACACACACACACACACACACACACACACACACACACAGAGAGAGAGAGAGAGAGAGAGAGAGAGAGAGAGAGAGAGAGAGAGAGAGTTTACAGCGTGGGTATGGAGTACAAAGATAGGTTAGTTTGGCTGGCAGCGTGAAGGCGATGCAAGCAAATATGATGTTATCGATTCATGAAACCTCGCCAGGATTGCAAGGCGCGCAGGTGGTGGAGTGTGGCGAGCAATGGTGAAGGTGCTGCCGTGTTTGTTGGCTAGTGTGTGTGTGTGTGTGTGTGTGTGTGTGTGTGTGTGTGTTTGCTGTTGACCTTAAAAGCACAATAGAGTGTATTTATCTAGTTAGCATTTTATAGAAGTGGACATTTTATGAGTCTTTCTTTCACCTATGTAGATTAACTTTTGCACACACACACACACACACACACACACACACACACACACACACACACACACACACACACACACACACACACACACACACACACACACACACACACACACATTTATAAAGTAACCACGATTCTGTATTATAATTTTTCTTCCATTTATTTTCTGTATGCCAAACCCTCTCCTACATATAAGATAAAAAACATATAATATTCTTGGTCTGAGTCGCCTCAAAGCCACGCCAGCACCAATCAAGCCATCAAAAGGCAGAGAGGGACTTGGTTACCCGGTAAGGAGTCAGTGAGGAGGCGCAACAAACTCCATTCCTTCTACTAACACTACAACAAACGCATCCAAGGAAGGCGGGAAGAAAAACAAGACTTGATTTTCCCGAAGTCTTTTTTCAGTCACTCGTTTTGCTTTAGAACTGCCTGTTTTCTTTGTCCTTTTGTTCTAGAAGCCACACGAGCTTTTATTTTATTGCTTGTAAGTTTCTTTTACGTATTTACTTTATTTTACTTAGGAGATAAGGTAACCACTCCTCTAATCTCAGTTCGCTGGTAACTCTTTTAGTGATAGCGCGCCACTTGATGTATTAATTCCGTGGCGAGTAAAGAAAGCAAATATAAAGGATGATTAATGAAACCTTTGCCCTTTTTTTGCCAATAAGCATCACTTTGGCTTCTCAACAGCTTCTTTGACTGCGGTGAAGAAAGACTCTAGTTAACCGAGGATATTCACCTTTCTCTCTCTCTCTCTCTCTCTCTCTCTCTCTCTCTCTCTCTCTCTCTCTCTCTCTCTCTCTCTCTCTCTCTCTCTCTCTCTCTCTCTCTCTCTCTCTGCAGTTCCTTAGTGTGTATCGTGTTATGAGAAGTAGCGGAGGTAATGAAAACACCACTTGCGTATCAGGTTGAAAGGGTTGTCAGCGGCTTAACCTGTTTACCTCCTGCTCTGCGTCATGTGAAGGAGGAGGAGAATGAGGATGTGGAGGTGGAGAAGAAGCAGGAGATGATGCAGGAGGAGTCTTCTTGGTAGGAATTTTTAATCTTCATATTCATGGGTAGCTTACAATATCCACGTGTGTGTGTGTGTGTGTGTGTGTGTGTGTGTGTGTGTGTAATAAAGATTAAAGTAATGATAGTATACGTTTTATTGAAAGTGCAGTACTATATATACACTGGAAATGTACATGGAGGATGTGGGAAGCTTAAGATGAGAACCTTAACGTAATTTTTTTTATTATTTCTCGCACCATGGTGAGGATAGCAGTGTGTGTGTGTGTGTGTGTGTGGTGTGTTGGTGGGTGTGTGTATGGAATAGACTGATTCTCTCTCTCTCTCTCTCTCTCTCTCTCTCTCTCTCTCTCTCTCTCTCTCTCTCTCTCTCTCTCTCTCTCTCTCTCTCGTCTCTTTTTGAATAACTAAAGAAAACACACTCATAATGAGCATAATTAATCACTTATCATCACTAACCAACAACACATAAGCACTGTTTATTGATGAGAAGCCTGGGGTGAAGCAGACCTGGCTCGTAATCCATGTCATTATTATTGTTATTATTATTATTATTATTATTATTATTATTATTATTATTATTATTATTATTGTTGTTGTTGTTGTTGTTGTTATTATTATTATTATTAGTTCCCCTGAAGAAACATACAGCAAAACTAGTCTGGAATGAACTCACCTCCATGCACCTGTGTTTCTTTTCACCTCCTCCTCTATTATTAGTATTGTCATTACTCTTATTAGTGTTGTTTTCATCTACCTCATCATCCTTGTTGTTGTCATAATAGTTAATCAATGCTCTCATGTATGTTATATAGGCACGTACATGTCATGGAACACACACACACACACACACACACACACACACACACACACACACACACACACACACACACACACACACACACACACACACACACACACACACACACATTATCATCACACACCGCGTAGTGTAGTGGTTAGCACGCTCTGCTCACAATCGAAAGGCCCGGGTCCGAGTCCCGGTAAGCAGCGAGGCAAATGGACAAGCCTCTTAAGGTGTAGCCCCTGTTCACCTAGCAGTAAATAGGTACGGGATGTAACTCGAGGGGTTGTGGCCTCGCTTTCCCGGTGTGTGTTGTGTGTTGTGGTCTCAGTCCTACCCGAAGATCGGTCTATGAGCTCTGAGTTCACTCCGTAATGGGGAAGACTGGCTGGGTGACTAGCAGGCGACCGAGGTGAATTACACACACACACACACACACACACACACACACACACACACACACACACACACACACACACACACACACACACACACACACTATGAATACAATGTGCTGGTGTGTACGTGAGACTCGACATACCTGTTGAAGGAGGAGCAAGAGGAAGAGAAGGAGGAGGAGAAGGGGAAGAAGTTGAGGAGATAAAGAAGTGGAGAGAGAAGGCAGAGGAGTAAAGGGAGGCGCAAAAGAAGAGGGAGGTGGAGCACAAGAAGGATGAGGATCGAGGAGGTGGAAAAGGATGTAATGGTGGTGGTGGTGGTGGTCGTGGTGGTCGTGGTGGTGGAGGTGGAGGTGGAGGAGACTGGTTTAGCTTGACCTACTTGTCGATCCTCCTCTCAGCCTGTACCACTACACAAATTACTCTCTCTCTCTCTCTCTCTCTCTCTCTCTCTCTCTCTCTCTCTCTCTCTCTCTCTCTCTCTCTCTCTCGTTTGTTCTTTTCTCATAAGTATTTTCATTTATCCTCATTATTATAACCTTCTTACCTTTCATCAGTTCTTTTTCTTTTCCTTTTCCTGTTTTTATAGCTGTGTGTGTGTGTGTGTGTGTGTGTGTGTGTGTGTGTGTGTGTGTGTGTGTGTGTGTGTGTGTGTGTGTGTGTGTGCGAGAGGAGGATGTGGCTGACCTTCGCATGGGCAGTGAGCAACGGTTCCACCAGCACTACCACCACCATTACTACAACCAGCACTGCCGCCACCACCACCACCACTAACACCATCTCTTCTACCTCCACCACCACCGCCATCATTACCTCACTTGGTCAAAATATTCATGACTTTTTTTTTCTTTCTCCTTTTTTTTCTTATAATTTTCCTTCTCCCCGTATTGAATTCTACTTACACAAGACAAACTATATATATATATATATATATATATATATATATATATATATATATATATATATATATATATATATATATATATATATACTTGTGCATGTATTATGTATATGTGTATCTCCAAGTGATGTACGTATTTATATTTGCATGTATGGCTGTCTTTTCTCTGCTCTTGTGTCTTCTCAAACTGGTCGTGTTTACTAAGTTGTAG
>NC_059294.1:27472811-27475311 GCF_017591435.1 Portunus trituberculatus
GGAGCGTGATTCATGATCAAGACTCTCTGGCTGTATGTGCGTAGCGAGGAAAGGACAGAGGAGTGTGCTGCTTGGAGTCACGTGAGGTCCGGCTAGTGTGGTGTGCGTTGAGGGGTGTGGCGGGGCGCGGTGCATGGTGGGCGTGATGGGCTGGGATTGGGGCTGCTTGGGGTGTCTTGCTTAGTCTGCGAGGTGGGTTTACGGGCGGGGAGGGAGAGGTGGGGGTTGGTGGCGCTGGTTGGCACGTGAGAACCAGACTGTCTTGATGATACTGCGTTGCTTTTCTCAGAAGGGAACTTGGTCTCATATTTACGGGTGTTATCTGATAAAGGTCACAGAACCGTCTCTTATTCAGATCACGTGCGCTCATACACACACACACACACACACACACACACACACACACACACACACACACACACACACACACACACACACACACACACACATTTTTTACCTCTGCTCAGTGTTTAAGTGTTTGTTTCCATGTGTGTGTGTGTGTGTGTGTGTGTGTGTGTGTGTGTGTGTGTGTGTGTATTTGTGTAACCGTTTTGGCTCTCTAAAATTTGAGTTGCCAAACGTGTCACAGCTCAGGTTGCCAGCACGCTATCATCCCAGGCGTGCTAGTGTTGCTGTGTTGCAGTGTTGCGTAATGCTGTGTACGTAATCACTATGCTGACAAGTAGCAACGCCTTCCTTCCCGGGTCGTCGTCGTCTTGCAAGGTCACCCAGAGATGCTCAGTGCTACGATACCAAATTTCTGAACACTCAACCCATAACTCTTACCTCGTGTTGAATTAATGATATAGTACATGAAGGGTACCCGCCTCGCCTCGCCCTCGCCCCGCCCTCACCCTCACCCTCACCCACCCTCACCCTCACCTCGCCTCGCCCTCGCCTCGCCTCGCCCCGCCCTCTCATTCTGTATTCTTTGGAAATGACAAACACTTAACCTCCTCTGTACCATGACGCGTTTTCATCTTGATTTTGCTCATTATATGGTGATTTTATACAGCTTCAGAAACTCATGTCGGGGATTAATATAGTGAAGACTCAGGGCATTAATCTTCTGAGCTCCATAAACCCCTCGTAATGAAAATTAAGTCATCTAATCATGCCCAAAACTCAAGGTAAACATGCGTTCCAATACTGAAGGGGTTAATTAACTTTATATTTCTATTCTGAGTCGTATAGATTGTAAAGTACAAGATACTCTGACTGATAAATGCTAAAACTTCACATTTTTTACCTCGAGTCAAGTAAACAGCACGGGTGTCCACCTCGGCCTGTTGAGTGCGAAGGAGTGTTTGCAGTGTGAGTGCATGTGTTTCCGTAGTAATGCGAAAACATCTGCCGTAAGAAGATCACATCAGTAGCTGCTGACGTCCAAAGCTTATTATTATTATTGTTGTGTTATATGAGAGGACTGACTGTGACATTGACATTCTAGACCTTGTATTTATTATTTTTTTCTTTTTATTCATTCTATTTTCTTTCTTTAATTCCGTGGCCTTCAACAATAAAGATAGGTCATGCATTATCCTGAACGAAAAATAGTGATGTGTTTTCAAGTAAATATCGACAACTTTGTAATGTTTTATGAAGGAAACTTACAAATGTTGAAGGTCAATGCTGAGTGTCTCTCCGCGGTCTTAGTACATTAGTGTTATTAATTGTTCTGTATAGGTAGGTATTATGAGTATTTTGCTACTGGTGGTGGTGGTTTGAATGAAAGGGGTATTGTTATTGTTATTATTATTATTGTTATTGTTGTTGTTGTTGTTGTTGTTGTTATTATTATTATTATTATTATTATTATTATTATTATTATTATTATTATTATCATCATCATTATTATTGTTCATTATTATTGTTGTTGTACTACTACTACTACTACTACTACTACTACTACTACTACTACTACTACTACTACTACTACTACTACTACTACTACTACTACTACTACTACCACCACCACCACCACCAACAACAACAACAACAACAACAACAACAACAACAACAACAACAACAACAACAACAACAACAACAACAACAACACCCTACCACAACTATTATCACAATTATTATTACTATCAATTTCCCGAAGCTCTTCCCTTCAAAACCGTGGCAAGAAAAACGAGGAAGCGCCACCACCACCACCATTTATCAGTGTTCTCCAATAGAGCAGCTTTGTGCGTGCCTGCGCCGCGCTCACTCCCAATAAATAATAACCCCTCCACTCCGACCACCACCGTCACCTGATATCGTAAAAATTATCCCCGTTCCCGCCAGCTGGTGCTCGTTGTCCGGCCGGCGCAGCCTCGCGACAAAAGATGAAGGGATGTCATTCTCCTCGAAAGCTGCTCAAGGTCTGGAGTCACTAAGCTTTCATTTCACTCTATTATTTTTTCCCCACTGAGAAGAAACTGGCGGTGAAGGGCAACACATAGCGGTGACAAAGGGAATCGGATATACATAGAAGAGCGTGTAGAAATGTGAT
>NC_059294.1:27482811-27490311 GCF_017591435.1 Portunus trituberculatus
ACTACTACTACTACTACTACTACTACTACTACTACTACTACTACTACTCACCACAACAACCACCACCATTACTACTCTCAGTCAAACTTTCACCTCAAATGTGACGAATGAAATAATACGTTCCATTCTTAATCAAATTGCATATCATCACACGCGCATCACATTGTGCATAGAAAAACCAGCAGCAGTCACTTATCACCACCACCACCACCACCACCACCACCACCACCACCACCATCATCATCATCATCATCATCATCATCATCATCATCATCTCTTCAAGTGCTCCTGTAATTCCCTCCTTGCCATCTCATCCGGATTCGCCCTCGTCTTCGCATTAAGTTGGCAAATTGCATAGAGGAGGAGGAGGAGGAGGAGGAGGAGGAGGAGGAGGAGGAGGAGGAGGAGGAATGGTAGAGGAAAGAAGAGAGATGAGTAGCTACTTCGAAGGACAGACAGAAGGAAAGTATAAGCATAAAGTAACACAAAGGATGAACAAACAGCAGCTGACGTATTGGTCCTTAAACCCTTGAGTACCGAGACGCGTTTCTACATTCATTCTGGTAACTATTAGGTGACTTTATACAGCTTTAGAATCATATATGGGAGATTAGAATAGCGAAGACTGTGGCCATTAATCTTTTGACCTCCATAGACCCTTCCTAATGTCAATGAAATGGTCTAATCGTACACAAATCTCAAGGTAAAAATGTGTCGCAGTATTGAAGAGATTAAAAGGCTTGGTTAAACTGCACTCTTCACTTTGAGCGATGCAGGAAAGTAAAGGCAAAGAGCTTCTTCCCAGCCACTCAGAAATGACAAACAGGGAATGAGAAGAACGAAAAATTAAGAACGAGAGTGGAGTAAAAGAGAATAATACAAAAAGGAGAGGGAAAAAGAGGAAGAGAAAAACATAAAGGAGGAGAAAATTTAATGGGGCGAAGGAAGAAGAAAGTAGTGAAGGTGTGAGAGAGAAGGGAGCACAAAATGGGTAGAAGTAAAGAGATTGAATAATATGAAAGTGAAGTGAAAGAAAATAATACAAAGGAGATATATATATATATATATATATATATATATATATATATATATATATATATATATATATATATATATATATATATATATATAGAGAGAGAGAGAGAGAGAGAGAGAGAGAGAGAGAGAGAGAGAGAGAGATTTGTTTATGATGTGAAATGTAAGTTAGTGAGAGATATGTCGTTGCTTACTTCTTCCTTCCGTAATCTTAAAACCGTACCAGCCACCACCACCACCACCACCACCACCACCACCACCACCACCACCACCACCACCACCACCACCACCACCACCATCACCACCACCAACATTAATAACATAAACAGCATGGTGACTCAAGCATATCTCATCGAACCCTTTGACTCCTTCACACACACACACACACACACACACACACACACACACACACACACACACACACACACACACACACACACACACACACACACACACACACACACACTCACACAGTCTCCACCACCATGCACATTTAATTCATTACATTAAGTAATTTTTCCCATTCCTTTTCTTTTTTTCATCTTTCTTTTCCCTTTATCTCTTCATTTTTATTTTTTCTACTTATCTTCCCATTGTGAGATATTTTCCCTTCTTTTCCTTTTTTCTTTCCTTTAATTGTCTTTTCTTACTTCTCCTTCCTTCGTGTCCCCTTCCCTTCTCTTCCCTTCCCTTCCCTTCCCTTCCTTTCCTTTCCTTTCCCATCACTTCCTCTCCCTTCCCTTTCCTCCACTCCACTCCCGTCTACTCCTACACTCTGTAAACACCGGTTCCTGCAACTGGAATGCTTGTAAGTCTGCATGTTCTGAATTCTCACCACAACACCAATAATCCAACCGCAACTGACCTTACACACACACACACACACACACACACACACACACACACACACACACACACACACACACACACACACACACACACACACACACACACACACACTTGCCTAGGGTTAATTTGCAATGGCCAGATGTGTGTAAGAATAGCCCTGTGCTTCCGAGGTGAGACAGGCGAAGTGGAAACTGTCGTAATGTGTAGGGAACTAACGGGCTCAAGTTTGGCAGAACTAGATTTGCTGAGATATTATCCAGACAGTTTCATTGAAGAAGTCCAAAAGGAAACAACTCGGGCATAGACGTACCTCGTAAAACCTTCATCTCGTAAAAAAAGTTTGTCCATAATGGTCTGATTGGAATGGTAAATAAAAGTTTAGTTTGTTCAGAATCTAGTTTATAAAAAAAGTGATAGGTGACTGGAATAGACTTGAAAATCTCTTTGTTTGTGCCGAAACATGTGAAAAATGTAACTAGCTCACAATTACTGAGTGTTGGATGGCTGATGATAAGAATAGACATGGAAATCTGTTTGTTTGCGCAGTTAGCTTTATGGAAAAATGGGTAAAATTTCTTGCAGTTCACGGAAGATTTATTTGGAAATAGATAAAGAAATAATAGGCAAATAATTCATGAATGGAATGATGGAGGACTGGACCAGACTTGGAGATGTTGTTGTTGTTAGTGCCGAATCAGCAGGAGGCTTTGATTAACGGCAGATGAGATCAATGTTTGGAGAGAGAGAGAGAGAGAGAGAGAGAGAGAGAGAGAGAGAGAGAGAGAGAGAGAGAGAGAGATGGTAAATTGGTGTGTTGGTCTGTGTGTGTATGTGTGTGTGTATGTGTGTGTGTTCTTGACGGAATGCCACATATAGGCCTAACGTCATCTTCAAAAGCTTATTAATGTTGTTATGTCAGAAAATTAAATGAGTAAATATATATAAATACTCTTTTTTGACTTGAATACATTAAAATTTAGTGTATATCTGGAAATTAGTGAGACGAAATCTAGGCCGGCAGAATTAAATAATTTTTTTTTGTTGTTGTTGTTGGAGTAAGTAAAATCAGAAGTTTACATTTGTGTCAATAATATGTAAAAAAGAGGAAAAAATATAAGTTTGTGATAAAACTAGCAGACTTGCACCAGACAAACACGTAGGTTGAATAAATAGAAAAATGAAATAGCGTTTGCAGAGAGAGAGAGAGAGAGAGAGAGAGAGAGAGAGAGAGAGAGAGAGAGAATAAAAATATAAAAGAATGCAAGACTTCAAACAAATATCATATGAAAAAAGAAAAAGAAAACTAGATTTGTTCCCATCAGAAAAAAAAGAAAGAAAAGTTTGATGGACATTAAAAGGAAAACAGGAAACAACAAAAATGAAAAATGTCCGTGTGAAAAAAAGAAAAAAGAAAATGAAAAATATCGCGCTATGATGTAAACACACACACACACACACACACACACACACACACACAGTCAAGAGAGAGAGAGAGTGAGAGAGAGAGAGGTGTACTTACAAAATGAAATACACCACCTAATGTTACGGGGTAGAACAAAAAAAAAAATGTGATAAATAGCAAGGAAAAGTAATAGACAAGTAACCTTTTTCTGTGTGTCAATGAGGTATTCAGACTCTCCTCTTCCTAGCGTGGCAATTAACCTTTGAGTTACCCATCATTCACGACCCTGAGACATGAAAAGGGAGAAAGGTAGGGAGAGAGAGAGAGGGTGGGGAAGGAGGAGCAGGCTGGGAGCAAGAGAACCTGGGGAGAGAGAGAGAGAGAGAGAGAGAGAGAGAGAGAGAGAGAGAGAGAGAGAGAGAGAGAGAGAGAGAGAGAGAGTTTGCGTTATCATGACTTGGTTACAGATATTTGATGTAAAGCCAGAGAGAGAGAGAGAGAGAGAGAGAGAGAGAGAGAGCACAAAAATGACAGGAGAGTAGAAAGAAAGACACAGGTAAATAGAAGAGCAATAATTGGAGACAGAAAGAGAAGAAAGAGAGAAACAAAACAAGAGGGAGAAAAATGGAGTTAAAGAAATAAGGAAGAAAGAGAATTGAGAAAAGAAAAATAATAAAAAGAATCTTGACATCCCACGTAACCTATAAACCTAGAGAGAGAGAGAGAGAGAGAGGTGAGGAAGAGACTTACAACTTTGGAATTGTCCGGGACCTCTTTTATTTCAAACTTTTCCCTCCTTGACAATGGACCAAAGGAGACTGTCACTTCGCCCCTCCTCTGTGGCCTAACTCGCGCCTCCCACACCCGGGATGAAATGAGCTGCGTCAGTAGTGTCAATACTTCCCCAACTACCTCAGGACTGCTCCGCTGGACGAAACGCAGCCGGAGGAGGAGAGGGAGGCAGAGAATGAGGAGGTGTGTGTGAAAGAAACTACAATTAGAAGCTTACAAGGAAGAAAAATATTGGAAAACATGACAAGAAGAATGAAATAAAGATAGAATTAGGAGGAAAGAATAGCGTTAAATGTGATAGATAGAATTAGAAGCTAAAGAGGGAAATTGAAGAAGGAAGGAGAGAATAACGAAAAGCGTAAAAAGATGTAGAATTTGAAGTTTAGAATAAAGAGAAGGAGAGGAAGACTAGAAAGAAGGGAAAGGAAAAGCAGAAAGAGCTGGAATTAGAGGGAGTGAAGTTGGAAAAAAAGGAGCTAGTGAAATAAAGAAGAGGAAGTTAATGAGAGGTGATGTGATAAGAAGTAGTTTTAGAAGCACAGTAAGGAGAGGAATGTGAGAAGAAGAAGAGAGGAATAGAAGGCACAGAAATCAAGAACAAAAGAAAACGTAGAGTAAAATTTAAAAAAAAAACAGAATTGAATTTGAGGATTGAGTAAAAGAAGACGAGTGGATAAAAAAAATAAGGATTAACATTTAGAGAAGAGGAAGGACAAAAGAGAAATTTTAAAAAAATGGGAAAGGAAAGGAAAGATGAAAAATTGAAAAAAAATGTAAAAAAAAGATGAATGCAGAAATAGATCAAAATATAAGATAGATAACAAAAAAGGAGGAAAAAAAGGAAAAATAGAAACACAACCAAGGAAAGAAACAACAATCCTGAAAAGATGAGAAGAGAAGGAGAGAAAAGAAAGAAAGAAAAAAACAAGAGAAAAAAAAATAGGAGGAAGGAAAGAGAGAATGGAGGAAAGGAAGGAAACGATAAAAGAAGGAAAGGACAGAGAGAATAATGTAAAAAAAAAATAAAAAAAACTCGTACAGAAAGTAATGATGATGACTAGAGAGAGAGAGAGAGAGAGAGAGAGAGAGAGAGAGAGAGAGAGAGAGAGAGAGCTTAGTTTAATTAGGGTAGGAAAGACAAGGCAAAGGGTGGAAACTGGTGTAACTGAAATAAAGGAAAGGGCGTTAGATTATACAGAGAGATCAAAGGATGACAGAGGAAGAGAACAGAGATAGAGAAAGAAAAGACAGGACAGGGCAGGAGAGGAGGAAAGACGCGAATTAAAACTACGATTAAGCGTCAAAAGAAGAGGAAGAATAGATCGAGAGAGAGAGAGAGAGAGAGAGAGAGAGAGAGAGAGAGAGAGAGAGTCATAATTTACATATAATCAAACAAAAGTATTTAGAAACGTGATAGGCATCTGATAAACATTTACACACACACACACACACACACACACACACACACACACACACACACACACACACACACACACACACACACACTCTCTCTCTCTCTCTCTCTCTCTCTCTCTCTCTCTCTCTCTCTCTCTCTCTCTCTCTCTCTCTCTCTCTCTTCTTGTTCCACTCCATTCCTGCTCGCCTCTCCTGCCACTTGCCACTGCCTCTCTCCCTCACGTAACTCTCACCCCGCACCTCCCCGCCCTTCCCCTTCCCACTCACCCCTACCCGCCCTGTCCCGCCCCGTCCCGCCCCGTCCCGTCCCGCCCAGCCTTGCCTTGCCTGTCTCCCTCCCTCCTGGCACCCGTTCCGCTCCGCCCTCGTGACCCGGATGTGCGCGCTCATTCTGCGTTCAACTTTCACTCTCAGCGGTGTGGCGGCGAGGGTGACCTGGGGCAGCGAGCCGAGCCACCTGAAGGTCAAGGCGAGAGAGTTGTAGCACCAGAGTAGTAGGTGGTGGTGGTGGTGGTGATGGTGGTGGTGGTTGAGAGGAACGTGAAGGTAGAATAAATAGTAGTTGTCGTATTGGTTCATGTTTGGTTGTATGTAAGGTTGTGAGTCTTTCTATCTGACATACTGGAACAATTAGAGAAGGTGGGAGGTGGTTGTGTTGGTGGTGGTGGTAGTGGTGGTGGTGGTGGAACACAAAGGTAGAGTAAAAACCAGCAGTCTTGTTAGTCCTTCCAAGGTTGTTTACGGGGCCTGCATTGGTGGTGGAGGAGGAGGAGGAGGAGAAGGAGGAGGAGGAGGAGGAGGAGGAGGAGGAAGATGGAAATAAATAAACGATAAGGATGAGATAAAGGGGAAAGAGATGGAAAAAGATAAGCTTACTTACTTTCTTACACACACACACACACACACACACACACACACACACACACACACACACACACACACACACACACACACACACACACACAGGAGCAGAGAGGAAGAATAAGTAACTGTTGCATGTTACATAAGAAAATTTCCATTTCCTTTGTATCCTTTATTCTTTCTTCCATTTCCTGTGCTCCTCCTTACTCCATTCTCTCTCTCTCTCCCCTCGCTCCACTTCTCTCCATCACTCCCTTCCTCTAACTCTTTCCCTCCCTCCCCTCCTTTCCCTTCGTCTCTTTCCGTCCCTCGCTCCAGTTTGGCAAGTCACAACTGCGACACTGGTGATTTTAACTTAGAAATTTGTATTTTTCAGCTTTCCCTTGGCTAGAAAAACCTTGACAAGTTGGATAACAGTTTAATTCTCTCTCTCTCTCTCTCTCTCTCTCTCTCTCTCTCTCTCTCTCTCTCTCTCTCTCTCTCTCTCTCTCTCTCTCTCTCGTTCATAGTCTTTGCTCGTGAAAGTGAATTACATGAATTTTCTGGTCGTGTGTGTGTGTGTGTGTGTGTGTGTGTGTGTGTGTGTGTGTGTGTGTGTGTGTGTGTGTGTGTGTCTTTCCTGTTCACGAATGTTAACTGAATCCATGCGCGTGACGTCCTCCACTTAGAGAGAGAGAGAGAGAGAGAGAGAGAGAGAGAGAGAGAGAGAGAGAGAGAGAGTACTGCTATGATGGGCGTTGCGTAAGTTGTCATCGCGGTGTTGGATTGAATGATTGAGATAGGAGTATTGATTTTGGCGCCGCGGTGAGAACACTTGACGGGGAGTGAGGAGGAGGAGGAGGAGGAGGAAGAATGAGATTTAGATCGGCTAAGAATAGAAGACGAGGAAGGAGAGAGGAAAATAAGAGAAGGATGGTAAGAAAGTAAGAAGAATAGGATAAAAATATAAATTACTGTCCATCCTCTTGCCTCATCCACAGTCGTCCCTCTTGTCTCCCTTCCACATCTCCACATATCCGTCTATCGCCCCACTAGTCTTCAGAAACACCATACTCTCTCACTATGACTGATTTCTAAGGCCGCATATATGAATAGCCGGGTTCTTGAAAGCGTTTCTCCTGTTAGCAATGTAGAAATCTTGTTAC
>NC_059294.1:27495311-27497811 GCF_017591435.1 Portunus trituberculatus
AGGAGAAGCAAGAGAAGGAGAGTAGAAAACGAGGATCTTCTCAGGGAACGAGTTATACCTAAACGGCCTCTAGTCTGTTCCTATTCGTCTTCTTTACAGTGTGGCGTGCGTAGAGAGAGAGAGAGAGAGAGAGAGAGAGAGAGCATGTAATATATAGGTATGAGATTGAAGAGAAGGGACGAGAAAAAGGCTGTGATTGGGTAGGTGGGAGGGAGAGAAGGCGACAGTAGTTGAAAGGACGCGTTAAGGTACATTGGTGTATCTCTTGTTTTTTGTAGAGGTACTGGGAATAATAGCCGGGATGGTGCCAGGCTGGGGGTGGGTGGGTGAGGAACGAGGATTCAGTGTCGTGTGGAGGTCGTGACAGTGGTCGTTCTTGTGTTGGAGAAGGTATACATGATCCTTTTTGGCCTGCAGCTGCTACTACCCTCTTGGAAGTCGACGGTGAGTCAAGAGAGCGAGAACTTAAAGGAGGACACGTGTTGACTGCATCTTGATACGCTTGTGTTTGACTCCTTGTATCTCTGCGGTGGTTGCACGGGGAGGGTACGTGCGGTGGCAGGAGGTAAAGTGAGGTGTTTTTGAGGGTACGAGAGGGAGGAGGGGGAGTGGAAAGGTCGCTGGGTGGCGTTGATTGGTAGCGGAGCGATCTTTACACGTGGCTGAAGTACCGGGAACATATGTATTTCGGGAAGTTGCCTTTCTGCGAAGTAGCGAGCGACGTTGATGAGGAAAGAGCGGGGGACGCCGGAGACTGTGAAGCGGTGTACCCTCATAACTCTGTACTGGCGCGCGCACTCACTCCCATATGTTTTGTGTGTGTGTGTGTGTGTGTGTGTGTGTGTGTGTGTGTGTGTGTGTGTGTGTGTGTGTGTGTGTGTGTCGCCGTGAACCCTCCAGCATGCTTTACATCGCGGGGCTAGACGGGGAAACTTCGTCACACCCTCCCTCCTTCCCTCCTTCCCACCCTCCTCCCGTCTGCTCCCAACATTTGTCACGAGTTTTTACGGCCATCGTCTGACTGGGGCCCAGCGTCGGGGAGCACATAGACGGACGGGGCTCCCTCCTACTGCCTCGTGGACCCGCAAGCCGCTGCCCCACATGGCTCCCCGTCTGCCTGCCTGCTTCCCTGCCTGTCTCCCCTTGCGCCGCGACAGATGAAGTGAAGCCTCCTCTCGTCCATCCCATCTGAGCATGTTAATAGCTCCTATCTGACTTACTGCAAGAGTTTGAGCTATTGCAGATGTTACTCATGCTTTTGGCGCCTCCTCTTCCTCTTCCTTCTTTCTTCCTTCTTCCTTTTCTCTCTTATTCATTCGCGAATTCTTATCTCTTCTTTTCCTCCTCCTTCTCCTCCTCCTCCTCCTCTCATTTCTTCAAAAACTCTTATCTTTTGACTTATTTTTCCTTGTCTTGTCTTATTTGTCCGCTGATTCTTCTCATATCCATTCCTCCTCCTTCTCCTCTTCTCTTATTCATCCACGAACTCTTCTCTCTTTCATTTTCCTTTTTTCGTCATCCTCTTCCACGAACTACTAACCCATCTTTTCTCTCTCCTCCTACTCCTCCTCTTCTCTTTCCCTTTCATCTTTCTCTTTTCTTCCTTCCCGTCCTCTCTCTTCGCGTCCCCTTCCTCCTCGCCTCGTTGTCGTCGCTTCTGTGACAGTGGCGTCGACACAAAAGAGAAACGAAATGAATTTTTTTTTGTATTTTTCCCTGACAAAGATGTAGTGTAAATGCCAGTTTTTTTAATATTTTTTTTCCTTCTTGTTCTTTTTCCTTCTCCTCCACTTCGTCTTCTTTTGTTTTCTTTGTTTTTTTTTTTCTTCTTTCCCCTCTTCTTCCTGTTTTTGGCGTGGCTTTGGTGGTAACGCTTTGCGAGAAGGAGAGAAAGGAAGATAGGAAGGAAAAAAAAAAAAAAGTGAAACTAAAAATAAGTTAATCTCGAGGCTGGATTACATGTGAGGAATGGCAGCTATTGATACACACACACACACACACACACACACACACACACACACACACACACACACACAGACACACAGACAAACAAACGCTGCATGACCTTCGCTGCCTCTGAGAACTCCACGATTGGCTGACACAGAGGGAATGTGTGCTGGAGGAAGCTTTGCATATCTGCCAGGTCGCCCTCAGCCCCACCACCCTACATGACACCCATCCCTGCCACCACTCCCCACCCCTGCCAGCCTCCTATGCAACCTTCCTTCCTGCCACCTCCCCCATGACCCCCGATGTCTGAACCGCTGCTTCCCTCCGCTAGTCACCTCATCCCCCAACACTGGCGTCCCGCAAGATAGCCGTGATCCCCTATGGAACTTCATCTATGAATGCTGATGAGAGAGAGAGAGAGAGAGAGAGAGAGAGAGAGAGAGAGAGAGAGAGAGAGAGAGAGAGAGAGAGAGAGAGTTAGCAGATTGAGGACAAGTAAAGAGTATTTTGAAATCTAACATTGAATGATTAAAACCTGACTTAATGAGAG
>NC_059294.1:27500311-27525311 GCF_017591435.1 Portunus trituberculatus
GCATGCTGGGAGTGTGTTAATGTGGTGTGGTGTGGTGTGGTGTGGTGTTTCGTGATGGTGTGTTTTCAGTAGCGACTCTGAGCAAGGGTGAGAAATGGCGCCCAGTGTGGGAAGGCGCGGAAAAGTAATTAGTGTGTGTGTGTGTGTGTGTGTGTGTGTGTGTGTGTGTGTGTGTGTGACTGTCTTTATTGTATCATTGTCATTGTCGTCAACATCATTATCATCATTGTTGTACAGCAGCTGCAGTAACATCAGCAGGTACAGTAGTAGTAGTAGTAGTAGTAGTAGTAGTAGTAGTAGTAGTAGTAGTAGTAGTAACAGTACCATACGTTGCAACAATACACTCATCCTCGCTTACCCATTCCCTTCTCCCCTGCTTGTCGTTTCGCATACATTTAGACACAGCACAATATGAAATGCAAATCCTAACACCACCTGCTTATATCGACCTTTACATTGCAGCATTTAAAGGTCCTCGTAGTAATTCATTGCTGCAACGGCCCCAAGCACCTTAATACACCGTTAGAGCCGTCCCTATTTCTAGTACCATCCCCCCCGTCCAAGGCTGACCGTGGAGTTTATGAATTAGTCACGCAACACTGACCACCAACGAATCCTGATTGAAAATGCATAAAAAAGCTTCATCTTTCAAGCCGAACCCAACGCTTTAATCATATTTTCCCTTGTTTTTGTTGTGCTTCGTAAGATATTCCTTTCCGTTACGTGGTTGAGAGAGAGAGAGAGAGAGAATCAACATTTATGCTTCGCTCTCCACCTTTTTAATAAAACGTAAATGCTTGGTTCTTTCTTTGCCAAATAGGTATTATCGATGCTAGTCTATCCATTGAAGTCCTGAAAGATGCGTTGTCTGCATGTCTGTCTTGATGTTACTCTTTGACTCGGCCCTTTGAAGCTTACACCGAATGCCATCACCAACGGGGTCTTGAGGCACGAGCGGGGCGTGGGGCGGCACACACGGGGGCAAGCATTGGGAGAATAGTCGTCTGGTTATAAGGATGCGCGACTTAGCAAAGCCTTGGCTGGTGACGCAAAGGGTCGGGACCGGTAAGCGGATGAGAGCATATTTTAGTTGCTTTTAATTCGCTTTCAAAACAAGTTGTGTGTGTGTGTGTGTGTGTGTGTGTGTGTGTGTGTGTGTGTGTGTGTGTGTGTGTGTGTGTGTGTGTGTGTGTGTGTGTGTTTTATTTGGTTCCCAGAAACAGCAAACATGCACTTTTAATCCCCCCATGGCCGCTGTTAGCATTGCCACAGGGACGCACCATGGGGGAAAGGGAGGGAGAGAAAAAGATGAAAACGAAGAGGAGGAAGAGAAGGAGTTGACAGATACATAAACAGATAGACACAAAGAAAGAAGATGAAAGAAGCACAACCAGGGAAAGAGAGAGAAAATGTAAGAGAGAGAAGCAAAGGAAAAGAACGCTAAACAAATAGACACTGTAAGAGAAGAGAAAAAGAAAGAGGAGAGTGAAAGAGAGAGAGAGAGAGAGAGAGAGAGAGAGAGAGAGAGAGAGAGAGAGAGAGAGAGAGAGAGACATAACCCTCCAACAAGAGAAAAAAGTCTGCAACCTTCATGTTTGTCTTGTATTTGCTGGCAAAACACACACACTTCTTTCCCTCATCTTGTGTGTCGTTGCTGATAACACAAGCAGGATAACACCTGTCTTACCCTCCACCACCACTGCACTTTTATCAACACTCTTTTCCCTATCTTTTCCTTATTCTTTTCTGTTTTCATATGGCGTATACATTTTTTTTTTCTTCCTATTTTTTTTCAGCCGAGAGAAAAGATTTTGTGTCAATGACCGGGAAGGAGCTTAGGGAATAGAGAGGAGAGGAGAGGAGAGGAGTGGGGAGGAGAAGAAGGGGAGGCGGTAAGATGGAGAAGAGGGAAGCACTGGAACCTCTAAGCGCCCTTTCATCTTCTTTCTTACTTAATCCTTGCGCTTACTTAAACCTTGCACGATGATGGGCCTAGAGAGAGAGAGAGAGAGAGAGAGAGAGAGAGAGAGAGAGAGAGAGGTGGGGGGAGGAGACCAGGGGAATAGGGGCATACATATATTAATGTTTAACAGAAAATAACTTGCGAGGATAAGAAAGAACGAAAAGAAATTTAAAAAAAACCAGACGAATGAGTTTATCAGTCAAATATTTTTCCTTTCTATCTAAAATCCTAACAAATGGGAACACACACACACACACACACACACACACACACACACACACACACACACACACACACACACACACACACACACACACACACACACACACACACACACACACACACACACACACACACACACACACACACACACACACACACACACTATTCAACATCTTCCACTCTAACACTACAATATATCACACGCATTTTCTTTTAACTATAATAAAAACAAAAACAGCCACGCTTTTTTTTCTGTATTTCCTTTACTTTTTTCTCCCCATCCTCTCCACATACTTCCTGCCCCCGCTATGTGTGTACACTAATCTATATAGTCTGACTCGCAGCTGACACGAAACCTTATTATGCTAGCTAATTAGATGTGTGTGTGTGTGTGTGTGTGTGTGTGTGTGTAAGTGAGAGAGCCCATACAGGAAGATAGAAAAAAAAAGAAAGATAGATACTGTGCCAACGGAACGAAAGGAAGAAAGGCATAGAGGAAGGGAGAGAAAGTTAGGAAGAGTATAATTTGTGTGGCCGGGTAAGAGGAAAGGGTGAGAAAAGAAGGGATGAATAAAGAGGTTAGTAGTGACTGGCAAGCTTCTATGTAAATTTCACCCTAGTAAAGTCCACCCACGAAGATTCCTCCATAAAGAAAAACCCTAATTTATTCTCCCTTAATTCATTTCCTCTTGCTAACTTAAGCTAACATTACATTACGAAACCTAGCACATATAATATAGAAAAAAATTACTGAAATGAAATCTCTTCGGTAAATTATTCGTGAGGTTAACCAAACGCAACCAAACTTCACGTAACCTAACCTAACCTAATATAACCCAACCCAACGTAACCTACCACAAGTATCACAGGTAGAACTAATCCAAGTAAAATATCACTAGTGGAATATTCGTGAGGGGGGAACTAGAGGCTAACCTAACGTAACCAAACCTAACCTAACCTACCCTAACGTAACCTGTCACAAGTATCACAGGCAGAACTAACCTAAGTAAAATCTCACTAGTGGAATATTCCTGAAGGGGGGAAACATCACCTAGGAAGACAGACAGACCTTAAAACACAACTCTGTACGCATTGTCAAGGAGGAATGTGCTAAGAGGGAACCGAACCACGAAGCGGAAGACCCCAAGACAGGTTGTGCTAATATAACCAACAGGTGTTTTGGGAGTGTAGCGGAGGGTGTGACGAGTCTAATTAGCACTTCCTTGTCAGGTTAATTAGACGGTAGCGCTTCGAGGAGGAGGCTCAAGTGTGATCTGTAGGGGAAGCCGAGCGAGGTATGTGTTGGAGGCGGGGAGGAGAAGGGACGGGAAGAATGAGAAGAATGGAAGGTGTGATTAATAGAGAGAGAGAGAGAGAGAGAGAGAGAGAGAGATGGGGGAGCTGTGGCCTAACTGACATAAGAAGGAAAAAAACACTTATTAAAGATGACTGAAAATAAAAATAAAATAAATAAAAGGGATTGACAAACATGAAAGAGAGAGAGAGAGAGAGAGAGAGAGAGAGAGAGAGAGAGAGAGAGAGAGAGAGAGAGAGAGAGAGGATCAGTAACAAGATAGAAGAGGAAAACAAAAGGCGTTTAGAATGGGAAAGAGAATGAGAAGACGAAGGAAGACTCGTAGATTTCGAAGAGAAAGAAGGGAACAAGGAAGGAAAGAGAAACAGGTGTGGCTTGAATAACACAAAGAAAAAAAAAAAAGATAGACATGCGATAATAGCGATGAAAGAGAGTGAAAAGGGGAAAAGTAACAGATGGGAAGGAGAAAGAGGGAATAAGGAAGAGAAGAAAAAAACTTGAATAACAAAAATAAAAAGGAAAAAAAATGTTGAAATAATGAACAGAAGCGGCATATCTCGTGTTGTCATCCTTAGCACATGCCCAGTGGAAGAAAAAATTATATATAAAAAAAGAAAAAGAAAACGGGAATATATATGAAAATGAAGAAGAAAACGAGAATATATAGAAATGAAGAAGAAAACGGGAATATATAAAAATGAAGAAGAAAACGGGAATATATAAAAAAAGAAGAAGAAAACGAAAATATATAAAAAAGAAAACGGGAATGTACTAAAAAAGAAGAAAACGAGAGAAACTAGTAATAAAATGTAATCCAAAATGCCATCAGCAACTAAGGCGAGACCAGCCGCTGCTTACTAGGCCTACTGAGATTACGCTTTGGTCGGCTTAGGCTTGGCAGGTGGCAGGTGTGACACTTAGAAGGCCTGGCACACGGCGGCGGTGGTGGCGGTGGTGGCGGTGGCGGTGGATATAGGCCTGCTTTGGTGGATAATTATCACTGGATTACAACACTCCGGAAATAACCATAGCAAGGATAGGCCTACGTGTGTGTGTGTGTGTGTGTGTGTGTGTGTGTGTGTGTGTGTGTGTGTGTGTGTGTGTGTGTGTGTGTGTGTGTGTGAATTTTGTTTTGATGTTTTAGATCTAGGCAGTTTCTTGCTGAATTGAAATTTGAAATACTGACTGAGAGAGAGAGAGAGAGAGAGAGAGAGAGAGAGAGAGAGAGAGACTCCCCTCACAGTATGATCTACCAATATAAAATCTCTCCCCCCACCATTTCTCTCTCTCTCTCTCTCTCTCTCTCTCTCTCTCTCTCTCTCTCTCTCTCTCTCTCTCTCAGACGCACACACCCACACCCCCCAAAACGAGCTTTAATTGAGTTATGAGCACAATGTACATGAAGAGTAAAAAGATCCGTCGCCTTAAAAGAAAGGTGTCCATGTGAAGGGTTGCGCCAGACTCTCCTGTATCGTGCCTGCTGTTGCTTCCCTCCTCCCTCCTTCCCTCCTGCTTTTTCTGCTTTCTTTCTTGCGTTCCACCTGCTGCTGTTCCTCGTGTCTCCTTTGTAATTACTATATTCCTCTCGTGTATATGTTTGTTTTCCAAGACGGGTTTTTTTTATTCTCTTTCCATTTTATATACATGTTTTTTTTTTTTTTTGTTTTTCTTCCTTCCCTTCTTTCATTTTTTGTTGTGCGTGTCTTTCGATGTTCGTTTGATGACTCCTTATTTAGTACCAGACTCTCTCAGTGTCTGGCGCGTGGCAATTTTTCGAACTGCATGGCCTATTTCTTGTTTACTTCTTAGCTTCTGGTGTCTTGATGTCCTTCACTCGCGTCCCTCTCCCTCCGCACCTCCCTTTCCCTCTGTCCCTCTCCCTCCTCGGCAACCGTGTCACAGTGGCATGAGTCTTGTGTTCGGCAACGTTGGCAGCATCGGCGGTGGGTTAGTGGTGGAGGGCGTGCGTCGCCTTGGCTGGTAACGAGAGGCTGGGCTTGGAGGTGGTAATGAGAGGATGCCGGGCGAGACAAAGGGTGTGCTCTGACGAGGAATAAATCCGTCTTCATCTTTCTTTTGTATCCATTCCTCTGTGTGCGCGTCTTCTCCTTCCCTTATTCTTTTTTGTTCTCTTTCCCTCTTTCTCTCCTCTGTTTCTCCTCTGTTTCTCCCTCTCTTTCTCTTTCTCTTTCTCTCTCTCTCTCTCTCTCTCTCTCTCTCTCTCTCTCTCTCTCTCTCTCTCTCTCTCTCTCTCTCTCTCTCTCTCTCTTGTTATTGTGTTTCTCGCTCTGTCTGTTTGTGTGTATCTAGTTCTGTTTGTTTGTCTGTGTGAAGGTCTCTCTCTCTCTCTCTCTCTCTCTCTCTCTCTCTCTCTCTCTCTCTCTCTCTCTCTTGCTTTTGTTCTTTAGACCTTTCTTTATTTTCTTCTCCTTTCTCTGTTTTCCTCCCCCTCCTCCTGCTTTTTTACTTCTTTCGCCTCCTCCTCCTCCTCCTTCTCCTCCTGCTCCTCCTTTCTTCTGGTTGGTGTCCCAGGTCCCGCCACGCCTTGCTGTCCCTCAGGAGCCGCGCCGCTCGTCACGCCTGGAAAGCTGCGACACAATAAGAACAAGTAACACCGACTGGCGACCGAGGAAAAAAGTGAAAAGGGATCAGAGGTCATTGGCATCTGTCCTGATGGAGTGAGGGAGGAGGCATTACTGTGTGTGTGTGTGTGTGTGTGTGTGTGTGTGTGTGTGTGTGTGTGTGTGTGTGTGTGTGCGTGCTAAAGGGAAAAGCGGACTGCACATTGTAATAGAGATGCTTTCGGTGGTGGCTATGTGGAGAGAGAGAGAGAGAGAGAGAGAGAGAGAGAGAGAGAGAGAGAGAGAGAGAGAGAGAGAGAGACATGTCAACGACCTGCTCCCCTCAATGCCCTAACGAGGCGAGGGTGGCGTCGAGGGGCCACGGCTACTGGGGCTTCGGGAGAGGTAATGACAGGAGCGAGGTTTTACTGTCATCTTTTTCTCCTCGTGGTGCTTCTTATAGTGGCTACTGGTGGTTGTGGTCCCGCCCCGCGCCCCGCAGGCCTTATGGGTGTCTGGCGACCTCATCATTAAGCGCTGGGTAAAGGCTATATAAGTCCCTCACTTCTGTGCTTGGCAGCGGCTGCTCCCTGCTTCTCGCTCCACTAATTGTATATAATTGCTGTGTTTTCCTTGCGAGATTTAGGTTGATGATACTGATGTCCTGCACTTTAAGATCTTGGATTATGCGTTAGCAAGTCACCGTTTTCTTTCTCCATTGTCGGGCAGGTGTGGGTGGCTTGAGCGCTTGCAGATGTGATTGCTTGGAGGTTGCCACGGTTATTTTTGTAACCTCCTCCTTAGTGGTTGTTGAACGTGGTGACCTAACTAACGCCTCTACCGGCCGTGAGACGCAGCGCCAGCAAGGAGAATAAACAATGACGCAAGTGTTGGCCATTGTCCATTCTCACGGGTAGATGGTGCGGCCTCGGCCTCCCTCAGTCCTCTTCCTGTGATGCTTCGTCGCCGCCGCTCACATTTTCCCCATTGAAACTCCCTTTTGCGTAAGAACGTTTCTATAGCCTAAGTTTCACCTGAGAAAGAGAGAGAGAGAGAGAGAGAGAGAGAGAGAGAGAGAGAGAGAGAGAGAATGTTGGGTTTAGAATTTGTGAAACTCAAAAATATCGAAGTAGTAATATTTAGTTGGAAACGCACCACTGACTTTAGCATTAACCAAACAGAAAAGTGATTATATCGTAATTGTAGCTGTAAAGTGTAACACTAAAAGGGCCAGTAGTAGTAATAGTAGTAGTGGTAGTAGTAGTTTAGTATTATTAGTAGTAGTAGTAGTAGTAGTAGTAGTAGTAGTAGTTGTTGTTGTTGTTGTTATAAATTTTGTCACAAGCGTGGTCGTTGTGTATAGTCAGCTCCCCGTCCATTATCGCCGCTGCTATCCATCACTGGCCAAGATTGAGGTAATCCCGCGATGCGTTCCCCGGAGCCACGCGTAGACGTATTTTTCTTACCAAGGGCCAGCGACCTCCGCGACGGTGTGTGACGGCCGTGCGTCACGCCGCTTGATCGCAAACAGATGACGGAGGCCTCGCTGCCGCACCCGTGTTGGGGATACGTGCGGGAAGCGCTTCACAAAACAGTGTGTCTGGTTGATGAAAAAAACAGCCTCGAATTCCTACCACGCCTCTGCCTTCCCAGGAACACGTGTTGTTGAGTTATCCTTGTGCTATGTTGTTCCTGTCACTACTACTACTACTACTACTACTACTACTACTACTACTACTACTACTACTACTACTACTACTACTACTACAACAATCACGGTTCAATCATCCTTCAGTATACGACCAACATTAATCTATATCGAGGAACTACAAAGACTATTTCAGACGAACTTTTAATGCACGGTGTGGCGTGACGAAAGACTTGAAGCTCCATGCGTGCTGCTCAGCCAGAGATAATGCTTTATCAAGACCTTAAGAGCAGCAGCGACACTAACATCATCAACAATAGCAACAAAAACAAGATCTACAGCAGCTGCGGCCTCCTACTGGTACTACGCAGCACCGCACCGCAAACTACCCCTTCCTCTTCCTGATGGTGCCGCTGCTTCACTTGCTTGGGTAATGACGAGCGATGGTGGCACTCGGCGAGGGTGGTGAGAAAACTGTATTTGAGGCTCTGCTGAGGAAATTACTCATGCGAGACTTTAGTAGTAGTAGTAGGAGGAGGAGGAGGAGGAGGAGGAGGGAAATGCTGAAGAAAGCCTTAAGAGGAGGAGGAGGAGGAGGAGGAGGAGAGAGAAAATAGAACTTAGCGATTCATATTTTGAAAGAGAGAAAATAGAACTCTCTCTCTATTTTGCTCTCTCTCTCTCTCTCTCTCTCTCTCTCTCTCTCTCTCTCTCTCTCTCTCTCTCTCTCTCTCTCTCTCTCTCTCTCTCTCTCTCTCTCACACACACACACACACACACACACACACACACACACACACACACACACAGCACACACACATATTTTTCACTGTACAGAGTAAAGGCAGGTTCGCACGTGTCAATATGCGACTGAAAATTGCAAGTCTGAGAGTTTTCGACTGAATATCAGTGCCTAGCGATTGGAGAAAGCAGCCTCAAAACAAAGCCGACATGTTGGTCTTGTTCAGTCGATCTGTGACTTTGTTTACATTGTGACGTCACGGAGAATGGTTTGAAAATATCCAGATGTAGAGAAGGTGTTGGAGATGGTGAGGGAAAAAGAGCACATCTGGGACCCTAAAATGAATTATACACCAAAATAAAAGCTTGCGCAAATCGACGTTCATTGAGGTACCTGCCACTCCCCAAGAACTGCTTCCCTCTGTGCAAGGTGTTTGGAAGTGAGGACTGAATACTTGTCAGGATCTAATTGATGCTTCCGGTTCGCCAAAAAAACTGCAACTACCACTTCGGCATCGTCACTGTAGGAAGACATCTTGTGGGCTAGCTGTTTGTTTACATTCACTTCCCGCCAACCAGCCGATGCTTCCCAGTCACTGTGTTAACGTGTTCCAACTAGAAGGGTTCTATCGATACTTCCAGCCACTTGCAATTTCAGTCGCATATAGTGACACGTGTAAACCCGCCTTAACCTCTTTAATACTGGGACGCATTTTTACATTGAGATATCTGTACGATTAGACCGTTTTATTGACATTAGGAAGGGTCTATGAAGGTCAGAAGATTAATGGCCACAGTCTTCACTATTCTAATCACCCACATGAGTTTCTGAAGCTGTATGAAGTTTCCAAGTCATAAGCTGAATGAATATGAAAACGCGTCATGGTACTGAAGGAATTAACACATGATAGGATTGCGATACTATACTCGGCACACTTCATGATATCCTCAAAGAAAACACTCTTGGTAATTTATCGTGCAACAAATGGATAGTTCAGTATTTTTCCCTTATTTCTTTACTTTATATTTTTTCGTTGGATGCGTTAATCAGTGCCAATAACCAGGCGGAACGAATCGGTCAGCGCTGAGAAAGAAGTTTTATGAATGCAAGACAAAAGATCTGAACTCTGAAGAATGAAAATGAAAAGGCCTTTGATGCTCTCTCTCTCTCTCTCTCTCTCTCTCTCTCTCTCTCTCTCTCTCTCTCTCTCTCGCTCTCGGTAATCTGTCTTTCGTTTAATTCTTCACACTTTTGTTCGAATTTAGGGATTCTGGCTTTAATCCTTCCGTCTTTCGTCTGCATTTACTTCTCGTTTATCGCTCCTTAACGTGTATTCCCCTCATCTGGCCTGCTTTCGGTGCATTCAACTCATTATTTGTGCATTTACTTAGCATATTTCTCTGTCTTATTCACTTATTTTGTATCGTTAGTTTTTTCTCTCTTTGTTGCGCGAATCCCTTGCGCTTTTCCTTCTTCATTTACTGTGCCTTGAGTGGGATATTGATTTTAGTTGCTTTATCTTCATTAACCTGTTCTGGCGTCGTGTTTCTCCTCGTTTTCTTTGTCTTTCGCTTAGTTTTCTGTAAGGATTTAAAGTATCAGTGTTTTTTTTTTTTTTTTTCATTCCTTATCGCCGTGTAGCTTGCAGATATTCATTCTCAGTTTGTGTTTTCTTGTACATGTATTTCATAGTCTACATTATCACTTATTGACTTCGTATTTCGGTGTTTTTAAGTATTTAGCTTTTTCTTCTTTTTTCTTTTGTAATCTTCCTTTTTTTTTTTTTTCTTCATTATTATCGTATTGTTCGCATTTATTTATCTTCAGTTGGTATGTTTCGCGAATTTTCTGACTCTTTACTACTTTTTTATTCTCCTAATTTATCTCTTTTGTCATTTTTTCCTTGTATAATCTTCCATTTTTTCTTCATTATTAGCGTATTGTTCTCATGTATTTCTCCTCAATTAGTATGTTTCGCAACTTTTCTGACTTAAACTACTTTTTTCTCATAATAGCAAAATATTCACCCTCTTTTTCGTGTCTTTTCCTAGCTTTCTCTAACTCTACACTACTTTCCACTCTTACACATGTATCCGTAGCAAACAATCCTCCTCATTTACTGGCTTCCTCTTACTTTTCTATCCTCACATCTCTTTTCCCTCTTATTAAATACTGTTAGCAGATATTCCTTCTCATTTACCGTGATTTTTACGTACTCTTGTAAGGTTCGAGTTGGGGGACCTGTGTGTGTGTGTGTGTGTGTGTGTGTGTGTGTGTGTGTGTGTGTGTGTGTGTGCAGGGCGAGCCAAGTGGTGCCTCAGCCGCGTGAGTGAAGGCACGGGTGTTCTGGGGTAGCTTGTTTACAAACGGCGCTGGGGGAAGAGAACTGTGCCAACAACAATATAGCTTACTACATTCTCTCTCTCTCTCTCTCTCTCTCTCTCTCTCTCTCTCTCTCTCTCTCTCTCTCTTATAAAGATTCAAACTTGATGCATTAGTTTTCTTTTCTTTTTTTTCGTTCCTGTTTTCTTAATGGTGTTCTTCCTTTTGACTTTTCTGGTGCTTTTTCTTGTAATTACTCTTCCTCCTCCTCCTCCTCCTCCTCCTCCTCCTCCTCCTCCTTTCACCACCGCCATAACCATCATCAACTACAAGATAAACACGGACAGAATCACAAGAGACAGCATCAACAAACACCTATTTAAGTTTGTAATGTAGTGTAAAATGCATTAAACCACTCTCTCTCTCTCTCTCTCTCTCTCTCTCTCTCTCTCTCTCTCTCTCTCTCTCTCTCTCTCTCTCTCTCTCTCTGTCTCTCAGCATACCCGCAAGTTTTTTTTTTTTTTTTTCATCTTTGCTTAATTTTGCGCTACGATCATCGCTTCCCAGAACACCAAGGGCCCGGAGGAGACAAGGAGACGTCATTAGCAGTTTAATTCTCAGTCATCAGCTGAGAATATTCTCTATTTACTGACGCAGTGTGTTGACGTTAAGCCTTGCCTTGCTCTCTCCCTCTCCGTCACCCAGCCCCTCCTCTCTGTCTCTATGCGTCTGTGTTACTCGTGTCCCGTAAAGATTGGAATGCTTATCTTGAAGGGTCGTTATAAGCAAATAGACTCCACGCTGGGGTAAGAGCTTGTGTGACTCCTCATTAGTGTGTGTGTGTGTGTGTGTCCCTTCCTCCTTAAACTGTGCCACTTTCTTCCCTTCTTCCTTCCTTCTTTACTTCCTCCTTTCTCTCTCTTTTATCTTGTTTTCATATAGTATTTGAGAAGCAGATAACGACGTACAGAATTGTCCTTTTACATCTTTCCCTCCTATAATTTGTGCCACTTCCTTCCTGCATTCCTTCCTTCCTTCCTTCCTTCCTTCCTTCCTTATTTCCCTTTTATCCTCTCTATTGTATGCTTGAGTGTCATGATCCTTTGTTTCCTTCTTTTCTAATGTGTGTGTGTGTGTGTGTGTGTGTGTTAGTGTCTCTCTGTCTGTCTGTGTGTCTGCCTATGTTGATTAGATAAATGAGTAGATAGTTCTTGTTGCTACCCATCTTCATTTGTTTTTGTCCAGCTGTCTTCCTTCCCGCGCACTCGATCTCTTGCTTAGTGGCGTGCAGTGGTTGTGGGAGGCGAGGGGCGAGGAGGTAAGGAAAGGGGCGAGGAGGTGGTAAGAGAAGGGGAGAGTTGGTAAGGGAAGGTGAGGGGAGGTATACAGGTAGGAAGGCAGAAAGGTGTGGGTAAGAGAGAAAGAAATGTAATGGAAAAATAATTTAGAGAAAATGAATAAGGAAAGGAATGAAAGGGAGAGAGAAGAGTAGAAGAGTTGAAGGAAAGATAAGATGAGAAAGGAAAGAGAAGCGAGGGATAGAGAGGTAGGAAAAAAGAAAGTTATGGATAAGGGAGAGAAAGAAGTGTAATAAAAGAATAATTAAAAAAAAAAAAGGAAAGGGAAGAAAAGCGTAGGAAGAAGAATAAATAAATTCGAAATGAAGAAAGAGGAGCGAAGGATAGAGAGGAAAACGGAAGAAAGGAAGGAAAGATGGAAAGAGAAACCAAGAGGAAAAAAAAGAAAAAAAAGTAAAAGAAAAAGAAAAGTGAAACGAGGAAATAGAATATGATACAACGTATATAGATAAAAGAGGAGAAAGAGGAAATGATAACGAAAGGAGGAGGAAGAGGAGGAGAAAGAAGCAGAAGCAAAGGAAGAGAGTGGCAATGAAACGGAAGGGTTACATAATGGAGGGGACGAAGAGAATGAAAAGAAAGAAATACAAAAGGAAAGGATGGGATAGGACAGCAGAGGTTGCATGAAGGAACGGAAAGGAATGCAAGTGGAAGCCAAGGAATAAGAATGTGTGGGAAAACTCTGACAAACGGAAAAGAAAGAAAGAAAAAACTGGAGAAAAATGTAAAATAAAGGAAATTCATTTGAAGATTGCACAAAAGAAATTAAAAAAAAAATAAAGACGTTTGGACAACAACAACAACAACAACAACAACAACAACAACAACAAAGATAACAACAAGTACTACTACTATAACAACAACAACAACAGCAGCAATAACAACAACGATAACAACAACAACTACTACTACTATAACAACAACAACAACAACAACAAAAACAACTATAACAACAACAACGGTAAGAACAACAACAACAAAAACAATAACAACAACAACAACAACGATAAGAACAACAACAACAACAACAATAACAACAACAACAACAATAATAATAGTAACGGTTACTAACAGTGCTTGAGTATCATACTTCTCTCTCTCTCTCTCTCTCTCTCTCTCTCTCTCTCTCTCTCTCTCTCTCTCTCTCTCTCTCTCTCTCTCGCTCGCTCTCTCAGCCCTAATAGAAATGAGATCAAAGAAAAAATAGTCGAGAGAGAGAGAGAGAGAGAGAGAGAGAGAGAGAGTGTTTGAAAGATGGGCTAGTTAGAGTGTAAGAAGTGAGCAAAAAGGGGAAAAAAAAGGAGATAGAGAGAGATGAGAGAGAAGGACAGAAAAGGGGGAAGATGAGGGGTACGGATGAACAGTGAGAGATCAAAGAAGTACAGAGAGAGAGAGAGAGAGAGAGAGAGAGAGAGAGAGAGAGAGAGAGAGAGAGAGAGAGAGCTGACTGATGGAAAACGAGCAGAAGAGGGAAGAAAAGGAGGAAAAGAGGCAAAATAAGAAAGTGATGATATGAGAAGAGGCTAGAGAGAGAGAGAGAGAGAGAGAGAGAGAGAGAGAGAGAGAGAGAGAGAGAGAGGGTGGGTGGCTCTAGTCTGGAACGAGGTTACGGGAGACTGAAAACACCAGAATTCAGGTCACACACCCCAAAAAAGTGTAATTGGTCGGTGCTTTTCCTCCGTCACTCTCGCTTTTAGTCCTCACATTCTTCGTTTCCATTCTCTCTCTCTCTCTCTCTCTCTCTCTCTCTCTCTCTCTCTCTCTCTCTCTCTCTCTCTCTCTCTCTCGTACCCGTTCCTCCGCCCATCCTGCCTCCCGTGCCTTGCCTTGCCCTTACATAATTGGGTACTGCACGAGGATGTACCCAAGCTGGCCACCTTGCCAACGTACCCTCACCCCGATCATCACCCCTGAGGCTTCTCCTCCTTCTCCTCCTCCTCCTCCTCCTCCTCCTCCTCCTCCTCCTCCTCCTCTCCTTTCCTTTCCTTTCCCTTGCATGAGTCTACTCTCTCGCTCTGCTCTGCCTAACGAGAAGTCACTGCCAGCCTGTTTACGGTTAGCGAGGCAAGACACGCTCCTAGTTTTGGCGGAATGCGTTACAGAAGCCCAAAGTTCTTGAAGGAGACGCTAAGTGGTGTCAGACTAACTTGCCTGCAGTGAATATACACTTTGCCTTGGCGCTTATGTCTGCTTCCTTGACCTTTGAGCTGGTGTTGGGAAAGACCCATTAAGCTGCCCTCAAACAAAGAGTCGACTGTGGCATCCGGGTTACCCGCCACGGGACAGTGAATCTTGCCGGGAACTTTTTGTGTATACGCGGAGAGCCAAAGTCGTGAGCGGAGTACTGGCTGGAGGAGGAGGGAGAGGAGGGCTGAGTCTTAATACAAGAAGAGTGTCAAGGCGAGACCACGAATGCAGGGGAGAGATAAAGTTCAGCAGGGTGTGTCGAGTACTGGCAAGGCGGGAGGCGGAAGGCGGGGTGGCGGGGTGTTGTCGGTGCGAAGAGAGGAGCGTGTCTAGGAATAGAGATGCGTGATGGCCGTGCTGAGAGGCCTTTTCCCTCAGGGGGCATGAAATCACGTTTTGATCATGAACGTGCGTCGCATCATGATGGGCGCGGCTTGGTCATCAGTGGCGACCTTTCCGAGCTGTGGTGGTGCGTTGTGAGAGGCGTCAAGAGCCTTCCTGACAGGCGTGATGCGTTTTGTGATGGCTGTGAGATCAAGGCTGCATTCTGCCTGTCATAATAATGGCTCGAATTTCTTTCTCCCTTCGATTGTTCGGGGCCCGAGGAGGATGTGGAGGCTTGCAACACACCACAGGAGCGTCAGTACACCTCGGAGGTCGTTTCTTCCCTTTATGGGGCTCTTGCGCTTGTCAGGGTGACGTTCCCCAGCGGCAGGAAGGGGCGGGCGTGCATTAAGGTCGCGAGTAATGGTTGCAATGCCTTGACAAGCTCACGAAAGGCACGCTCTAAATAAGCCTGCGCGCCCACCCATGTTCCCTTCGGCTGCTGAGGTCTCGGGTTACAAGGAGGTGGCAGTTGTACTAGTGGTGGTGGTGGTGGTGGTGGTGGCGGTGGTGGTTTTATATTTGTTGTTGTTATTCTTAGTAATGTTGTTGTGATGGTGGTGGTATTTTTATCAGTAGCAGTAGTAGCAGAAAGTGACAGCGTATGTAGTAGTAGTGGTTAGGTTGTTGTTTTGCTTTAGTTAGAGTGGCAGTGGTGGTGTTTGTCTTCATCATTATCATCATCATCATCACTATCATTAATGTCGTTGATATTATTGTTGCTGTTGGTGGGTGGTGTTTTTCTTTTTATCAGAAAGGGTAACATTGGCCGCAGTGAAAGTAGTACCTAATGAGTCAGAAGATGAAATAGTACTAGTTGAATTGAAAAGACAGTGATGGTGTTTATATCTATATTCCTATGATAACTGTTACGGTCATTAGTGGTGGTGGTGGTGGTGGCGCTCTTATCAGAAAGAGAAACATAAGTAGTAAAAAAAGTACCAGCGTGCCAGTAGTTATAATAGTAGTAGTTGTAATTGAAGTGGTAGTGGTGGTGGTGGTGGTGGTGGTGGTGTGTATATCTTAATAACTCTCATGGTATCACGATCCCTAATGTTATTGTTGGCTGTTGTGATAGTAGTGTCAGTAGTCTTAATAGTACCACTTGTTCCTGTTGTAGTACCGATGTCATGATAAAAGAACTTATTCCTGTAGTAGTACAAATAGCACAGTCACGATGGTCGCAGTGGCTCCCGTATTGGTATAGGAAGCAGTGTCAGTTTTCTTCCCAGTACAAGTTCTTTCATTGGTGTGTCGCAAGACCGGACGGGAGTTGTACGTCACCTGGCAGCGCTGCTCACCACCTGTCATGCATCTTGAGTCACCTGTGTACCTGGTACTGGCCCGCCACGCCCTCACCGCGGGCTTCCGTTGACCTTTCACCCCTACTTATGCTTTTCAGTCTCACTAACCTCCTGAACCTTCTCTTCTTCTCTCTCTCTCTCCTTAATGGTGGTAAAACCTTTAGCGTTCCTGTTTGTATTTATATAGAGTCACCATTAACACATTCTTTCCGGTACGTGAGTCGCGGCGGCCACTCTGCAGACACTCATTAGACAGGCGCGCTGCTGTGGGCTCATTCATTCACACTATCCAGGGTCAAGTAGTTAAGTGTTTTGCCTCTCTCGGTGCCGGCTAGGGGAGCACTTTTCATACTTAGGGAGTAATATAGAGAGAATATCCTTTAGGTTCTTGTGTGTGTGTGTGTGTGTGTGTGTGTGTGTGTGTGTGTGTGTGTGTGTGTGTGTGTGTGTGTCCTTCTCACGTCCTCTGTCTGTAATTCTTTTGTGTCTTTTTAGTGCCATTAGTTTCCTTTTTTTTTTTCTTCTTATTTCTTACCATGAATCTGTTCCCTAGGTATTTCCTGATAACTTTTCTTGTTAAGTCGTGATTTCTCTCTCTCTCTCTCTCTCTCTCTCTCTCTCTCTCTCTCTCTCTCTCTCTCTCTCTCTCTCTCTCTCTCTCTCTCTCCTTAACTTCACAAAAATATTAACTAAAACAAAAGAAAATCAATAAAAACGTGAGACAATACATCTGCTTTATCACAGACACACACGAGGCAGCTTATTTCCCCGTCAGCTTTCCCATTTGATGTAATTTTTCCCCATGGCACCTTTTTTTTCCCCTCCTCTTCCAAGCATTTTATTGAGCAGGTGATTTTTATGCGCTCTTGAAAAAAAAATCCTTGCGACCATTTTTTTCCCATTTTTCCGCCGCTTTGAGGAGTCAGATTGCCGCTCCGGGTTACTGGGAGCGTTCGGCGGCCCACGTGACCTTCTCTCCGCCACGTCTGGGCACGCTTGGGTACGCCACCACGGCTGCCCTCCCAGCCTGCCCCAGGAGCGTGTCTGGCAGGCGGAATTCTCTCTCTCTCTCTCTCTCTCTCTCTCTCTCTCTCTCTCTCTCTCTCTCTCTGGTTTTCGTTTAAGCTATCTTTCAGCTTTTTGTCAGTCTGTGTTGCTCTTTTATAATAATGACTCAAATATTTCTTCATTTATCTCCTTTTTTTCTGCTTTGGTATTCCTTATCTTCCTCTTTTACCTTCGTTTTTGCCTCCTTTTCCTCCTCCTCCTCCTCCTCCTCCTCCTCCTCCTCCTCCTCCTCCTCCTCCTCCTCAAAGGATGTGACGTCAACACACCGCCGCTCGAATCCTTCCAGCGGTTATGATTTCAACAATTTCCTCAAATTTATGGCGTGAAATTTTGGTTTGGTTTATTCCGAGAAGAGACGAGGCGCGTGGAAGAAAGGAGGGCTGGAGGAAACTTGGGTGTCTTCCTGTTGGTTCTGTTGTTGGTGCTGTTGTTTGCTTTCAGTCCGTGTTGTGGTTGTTGTTTTAGCATTGTGTTGTTGCTTAGTAGTATAAACGGCGTGTCATGGGGTTTAGGTGTGCTGTTTCATGACTTGACTCTTATTTCAATATTGTTTGTGTTGTGGATGTAGTGTTAGCAGTGTTGTATGTTGTAGCTGGAGGTGATTGTTTGTGTTGTTGTGATGTGTTTTCATTTGGCAGTTAAAGGCTGAATTTATTAAACCTCAATCGCTCACGGCCTGCCTGCTGTTCTTGTTGTAGTTTATTGTTTTGACTATTAGATTATCTTATTTTGTTGTGGGGTTTTCTTGTATTTTTTTTCTAAAGTACATGTGTCGTATGGTTGTATTATTATTAAAGATTTACCCCGCCAAAAAAAGAGACTCACTGTACTGAAAGGTGTATAAATATTAATGTGTTTCAGTCTGCCTGTTTTGATTGTAAATATAAAAAGAAATTTCCATCACCGTCCATTAAAAGAGAAAAAAAAAAAAAATATACACATAAAAAACTTATACTAACTCGTTGCATTTGTAAACTGTAGCATTTCGATGACGGTGGTGGTGATGGTGGTGGTGGTGGTGGTGGTGGTGGTGATGGTGATGGCGGTGGTGATGGTGGTGGTGATGGTGATGCTGGTGCTCATATTCATCATGCATGTTTATTATGATTTATTCAGATGGAAAAAAGACGAATTCGCTAAATTATAAGGCAAACAAAATAAGAGTAATTTTTTAAAGTCCGATGTTCCATTAGTGTGTGTGTGTGTGTGTGTGTGTGTGTGTGTGTGCCATGTAATAAAACGCAATATTATTTTTCCTATCACATCCCGGGCAGTGCTTGTCAGAAGGAACCTTTGATCTGACACACCAATGATTCACACTTCTCGTAGAGCTGCTTAAAAGTCTCAGTGGTATGCAATTAGACCTCTCTCTCTCTCTCTCTCTCTCTCTCTCTCTCTCTCTCTCTCTCTCTCTCTCTCTCTCTCTCTCTCTCTCTCTCTCTCTCTCTCTCTCTCTCTCTCTCTCTCAGCATCATCTTAACTATATCTTTCAAAAACTTGATTAACGTAGTCAGTCATAACTTCACTTAACGTCACCCCTACCTTCCCCTACGTCACCTCCTCCCTCACCCCAGCGTCCTCCCCTCACTTCACCCTCACCTCACCCCTAGCAAGCCTCATCCAGTCTAGTCAGCAGCAGCAGTCATCCCATCCCACCTCATTCCATCCTGTCTCCGTCTCCGTCTCCATCCCAACCAACATAACTGCTACGGATCGCCCAGAGCAGCATTGTCTTGTTCCTACGCAGCCAGGCTCTTAAGGGCGGGAATCTAGACGGTGCAGGATGGCGGGAGGAGTCTTACGGCATGGCACGCTGAGTTAAGTTGACCCTGGTCCCGGAGTCTGCCGTGTGTAGGGGATAACACGGGATTTGGCGGGTCCAATCTTGGGGATGTTTCCTGCTGAAGTGTGTGAGACGGTGGTGGTGGTGGTGGTGGTGGTGATGGTAGTTGTGTGTGTGTGTGTGTGTGTGTGTGTGTGTGTGTGTGTGAGAGAGAGAGAGAGAGAGAGAGAGAGAGAGAGAGAGAGAGAGAGAGAGAGAGAGAGAGAGAGAGTATATTTTTCCCTCGTCTTGTACTTGGCACATGGGAAGCATCAGTATGAGGGGGAACGGAGGAGCATCGTGGATCGGCTCTCCCCTTCTTTCCCATCCTCGCCCTACCATACCACGCCCCACCGCAGCCAGCTCCACCCTAACACACCCCTGGCCACCCCTGCCCCGCCCCTACACAGCCCTGGTTACCCCTGCCTCGACCCGGCCCAGCCCAGAACCCTCCAGGCCGTCACCTCGCCAACATCAGAAAGCTTGGCTGAGGAAAATGTCGAGAATGGCGGGCAATTTAGACGAGGAAAACGAGGGAAAGGATGGAAGAGAGAGAGAGAGAGAGAGAGAGAGAGAGAGAGAGAGATCTATACCAGTGCCATTAATCACCATGCGCTTGTGTTCTTTTCTCCAGACGTTATAATGAGCTTTAATCACTATTTTATTCATTCCGTCTTTTTAATGTTCCTTCAAAGTCCACGTAATCTGGCGGACAAAGACTCCTCGCTCCCCGTGACTGTAGCAGCGTTATAACGATCTTCACTGGATCTCCGCCTCACTCACGCGGACACACATAACAATGACAGGAACAGAGCAGTCTGCGTCTACAAAAGTGAAGCCATCTGCATGAAAATAGCTGACTTGGGACTTTTTCTTTCTGTTTAATTCCACAGAAGCTTCGATGCTCCCTTTCCCTTCTTCTGAGTGTAAAAGTTCTTAGAGGTTCAGCTTTATAAAATATCGTGAGTTTTTTTTTTGTATATTTATAGAAGAAAGCTTAAAGGAGAAAAGGGTTAATTCATGCGAGTCTTATATTATCACTTCTGAAATCACGCTCCGTTTGTTCTCTGGCTCGTTAAAAAGTTTTGTCGTTTAAAAAGTTCGATTCCAAGTTTTGGTAATTTTCTTAACTCGATTCCTGACCTGAAAACACATATGATTTTCCTCTTTTTCTCCACCTCTTTCATTTATTTACTTTTTATCATTCATGTTAGCTCAACTCTTCTCACAGACTGTTACTCGTCAAATAACTGTTTTACTCGCAGCTTTTATACTCAACTTTGACGGCTATTGTTAGCTTTCTTTTCTTGCCTCCACACAAAGGGCATCCGTTCCGAGTCGTCTTTAATATAGCAGATTACTTTCTACACTCATATTTCTAAATACCAAATGTATGTATACTTGCATCACCTACTTCTTCTATTGGTTACATGAAGAACAAGTGCTGAGACATATATAGATCACCAACACTTCCCAAACACTACTATTGCTGTAACTTTCATTTCCCCGTCAGTCATTCCTTCATATGTCTTTTAAAACGGTCGAGTTGTAATACTTGAACTGTTGCGTGACCTTTTGACAGACAGTGACCGAATCGTGAGGACATTTGAAGGGCGTCTTGCCTTTCCCCTAATGAGAAGTTTTGTCGTCCTCACCAAAGGGTTACGGAGCGACGCTTGCTGACTCACTGACTTCCTCCTGATTAGTTCATTGACTGCCACAGTGGAATAATGTAAGCTTAAGACCCAACACCTACTGGCTGATACAAAGAAAAAAAGAATGAAGACAAAAATATCTGAGTACAATTAATACATAGTGCAAGTGTGTGTGTGTGTGTGTGTGTGTGTGTGTGTGTGTGTGTGTGTGTGTGTGTGTGTGTGTGTGTGTGTGTGTGATGTAGATAGCAAAAGTTATATATGGAATGGTAGATGGAACGCGGAAAACAATCACGGTGATGATGCCAGGAATGGAGGGAGGGAGAGAGAGAGAGAGAGAGAGAACGTGACAGATCAAGCTAGAGACAGAGAGACAAGGAGACAGAAAAACACACAGACAGACTGAGATACACCAGCAGGCAAAGACAGAGACAGACACTGACGCAATAACACACATACAGATTAGAGGGAATGACAAACATGAAATAGATACACCAACAGGCAAAGACACAG
Organism: Portunus trituberculatus; assembly: GCF_017591435.1. NCBI lineage: Eukaryota > Metazoa > Arthropoda > Malacostraca > Decapoda > Portunidae > Portunus > Portunus trituberculatus. The sequence goes on from NC_059294.1 coordinate 27,521,376, forward strand.
ACAGACACTGACGCAAGAACACAAACACACATTCACACAGACTAGAGGGAATGCCAAACATAAAATAGGAGAAGAAAAAAAAAAAAGAAAGAAAGAAGCAAGAGAGAGAGAGAGAGAGAGAGAGAGAGAGAGAGAGAGAGAGAGAGAGAGAGATAAAGAAAATACCCACAAAGTGAAACGAGACTCAAGACACCTGACCTTCCCACGCAGGTGATAGAGTACAGACAGGTATAGAAGGACTGAGATATGATGGTCAGCTTACCTTACCTTGCCTTACCTGGAGCAGCCAATCACCGCCTCTCCCCTCACCTCCCGACCCCTCCCCGTACCTGAACCATCCTTCCCTAAGCTCCCATCCTCTCCTTCCCTCCCCATTCCTCTTCACTCACTCTCCCTCCATCCCTCCCCTTTTCTCCTACGTCTCCTCTCCACCTATGGGACAGCTTTGAGTACGTTTGCGCCACGCCTCGCCCTCCAGACACGCCCTCAAAACTACACACGACCAATCAGGAAGGTAACAAAGCGTGAGGGGGCGGAGAGAGGAGAGAGAAAGAGAGAGAGAGAGAGAGAGAGAGAGAGAGAGAGAGAGAAAGAGAGAGGCATACACATTCTAGGCAGCTAAGGATGATTCTCCCTCGCCCACCTCTTCTACAGGAGTGACTTGAAACAGAAGCCAAACTATAACTTGTGTTCATATTTTTCTTCTTTGCTAATTGTTTATGCTCTGTGTTTTTGTTTTCTCGTACTTTTTTTTTCTTTCCTTTTCGTCATTTTTTTTCTGATCGAGTGCGAGTTTCCATGTTTCCGTGTATCTTTTGGTGAAAGGTTGGCCGAGTTTAAGGATTTCCATATGCGGGTTGTAGGAGAAAATACTTCAGGAGGGAGTGTGGGAATTGAATGATGTATGTATGTGTGTATGTATGTATATATGCATGTCTTTATGTATTTATGGATGGTCTATGCATATATGGATATTCTGTGTCACTTAACTAGTGTCTTCCTTCCTCCTCTTCGCCTCAAAGTGTGTGTGTGTGTGTGTGTGTGTGTGTGTGTGTGTGTGTGTGTGTGTGTGTGTGTGTGTGTGTGTGTGTGTGTGTGTGTGTGTGTGTGTGTGTGTGTGTGTGTGTGTGTGTGTGTGTGTGTGTGTGTGTGTGTGTGTTGATTAGACATTGGTCTTGCGAAATTTCTGCTTATTTTATCTATCCTCCTCCTCCTCCTCCTCCTCCTCCTCCTCCTCCTCCTCCTCCTCCTCCTCCTCCTCCTCCTCCTCCTCCTCCTCCTCCTCCTCCTCCTTTCCTCCTCCTCCTCCTCCTCCTCCTCCTCCTCCTCCTCCTCCTCCTCCTCCTTTTTTCTCTCTTCCTTTCCCTCCTCCTGACAGTCCCTCCCATTCCCTCACCTCATCTATACATGTTATTCTCCTTCACCTCCTTTTCAGTGACTAAGAGATCATGAGTGCGAGGTCTTGTCCCTTTTACGCAAGCTAACCTAACCTAATATTCCCGTCTGCTCTTAATACCTAGTGCTCTTCTATCAGTGACAAGTGGAAGTAGTAGACCCGTCACCTGAGGCCAGACTAGAGGATGAGACTCAGGCAGTTTTTACAGACTGTGTTACGTCCTTCCCTTAATGATAAAAACCTGGCAGAGAGAGAGAGAGAGAGAGAGAGAGAGAGAGAGAGAGAGAGAGAGTTGAGTCGGGTCCAATCTACTTATCTTTTCTACAATAAGATGAAAGTTGGAAAAAGTGTGTGTGTGTGTGTGTGTGTGTGTGTGTGTGTGTGTGTGTGTGTGTGTGTGTGTGTGTGTGTGTGTTCGTTGCCTCACGTCTTCCATGCTAGAGAAATGAACCCTAAGGAATTATATTTGACAATTAAATAAACTGTACCCTCCACCACTCATTCTCTCTCTCTCTCTCTCTCTCTCTCTCTCTCTCTCTCTCTCTCTCTCTCTCTCTCTCTCTCTCTCTCTCTCCCTTAATCTCGCATGCTCTCCTTTCTCACTTCCTCTGCTTTTTCCTTTAGTTAATGAGATTTTTTTTTCCCTCCTGCTCTTTCTTCTCTCTCTCTCTCTCCCTCTCCCTCACTCTCTCAATTACTGCCTTTCACTAGCTTCTCTCTTTCTCTCCTCTCCCCTGTTCCACTCTTTTATCTTCTGCTTCCTCTTCCCTTCTTCTGACTCACTCGAATACCTCTTAAATCGTGTGTGTGTGTGTGTGTGTGTGTGTGTGTGTGTGTGTGTGTGTGTGTGTGTAAACGGACTAATGAAGGAATAATGTACTTGCGGCTTTAATGGTAAGGATGAGAGAGAGAGAGAGAGAGAGAGAGAGAGAGAGAGAGAGAGAGAGAGAGAGAAAAAGGGTGACGCAATGAATATGAGTGAGATGGGAAATAAACCAGACAGAGAGAGAGAGAGAGAGAGAGAGAGAGAGAGAGAGAGAGAGAGAGAGAGAGAGGAGGGTACAGTGAAGGGGGCTTTGACAGATGTGAGGGGAAGGCTCTGGCTGGGGAATGGCTGGGATTAGAGAGGAAGGAGAGGCTGAGGGGAGGCTGCAAGGTGTTGGATTGTGTGTATGAAGAGTGCACTGGATAGATGTGAGTAAAATAGATGAAAAAAAGTTATTAATATATGCGTGGATTTAATAGAAAGCCCTGGTGTTGTAGGGAGGTGGACGGAGAGATGGATAGACTGACAGATAGATGGACAGGCAAACGGAAGACAAAAGATATTAACTAACATACAAACAAATGGAAAGGTATCATGGGAAAATAAAACGTTGATAGGTGGACAGATTGGGCAGATTTAAGCCCTTCAGTACTGGGACGCATTTTTACCCTGAGTTTTGCGTGTGATTAGGTGATTTTATTGACATTAGGAATGGTCTATGGAGGTTAGAAGTTTAATAGCCAGAGTCTTCACTATTTTTAATTCCCACGCAACTTTCTGACGCTGTATATAATCACTAAATAGTATGCAGAATGAATATGGAAATGCGTCATAGCACTGAATGGGTTAACAGATACAGATTGAATGGATGGAAACACACACACACACACACACACACACACACACACACACACACACACACACACACACACACACACAGACACACACAGAGACCGAAAAAAAATCACTAGACAGACAAAATAGATATATAAACAGTATGAGAGACTGCGACAGTGAAGCGTATGCATAAAGAGCCAGACGGACAAAGACGCCAGCGAGGAGAATGCACCAATAAATGTAACAAACAATACACGGCAAGTTGATTAGAGGAACAAAGGTAATATGCAGCAAGTAATTGAATTCTTGGCTACACTTGCGTTTCCAAATGAGCACGAACCGACTCGCTCGTCTGCCCGCGGCGGAAATGAAACAAGGAATACAACCAAGATAAATAATAACCAATTTTGGAAGAGAGAGAGAGAGAGAGAGAGAGAGATTGGTACACATACGCAGATTTACAAACGTAGATAGATAAACCAGCCAAGGCAGCCAGCCAGCCAGGTGCGCAAAGAGACAGAGAGACATACATACATATAGACAAACAGGAAAGCGGGCAAACAAACTGACGGATTGGTAAATAGACAAACAGATAAATAAATAGATAAACAAGATAGATGAAAAAGACACACACACACACACACACACACACACACACACACACACACAGCTCAGTGGTTAGAGCGCTGGCTTCACAAGCCAGAGGACCGGGGTTCGATTCCCCGGCCGGGTGGAGATATTTGGGTGTGTCTCCTTTCACGTGTAGCTCCTGTTCACCTAGTAGTGAGTAGGTACGGGATGTAAATCGAGGAGTTGTGACCTTGTTGTCCCGGTGTGTGGTGTGTGCCTGGTCTCAGGCCTATCCGAAGATCGGAAATAATGAGTTCTGAGCTCGTTCCGTAGGGTAACGTCTGGCTGTCTCGTCAGAGACTGCAGC
>NC_059294.1:27527811-27530311 GCF_017591435.1 Portunus trituberculatus
AGTTTGAGCGCTTACCCATCTCAAGAGTCGATTTTATGTTTCATTTATCTGTTAAGTGTCTCGCGTGTTGGCTGTGAATGACTTACCCACCCGTCTGTTTCGTTGCTGTGCGTCTCTTGATGGTTTCCTATGTCTGCATGCGTGTCTGTGTGTGTGATCTTAGTCTCTCGTTTCGTGGTCTATTTCTTTGCTACGATGTGTTGAGTGCTGTGTGAGTCTTTAAGTGAGCTGCTGAACCGTTTGTGTCAATTATGTGTATATCTGCCAAGTGTTTCCTATGTCTGAGCTCATGTATCGATCTGCATACCTCGCTTCATGACTTGTGTGTCTGCCTGTGCCTGTTGAGTGCTGCTGTCTGTGTCTGTATGAGACTATGAGTCCTCGTAGCTGTCGTTTTTACGGATCAGTGACTTTCTGGGGCCTTTATGTTTCCGTCATATAGTTTTTGTGCATATATCTCTACTCACGCATGGCTGACACCGACTGATACTGGTAAATACTTTTCCACTAACCCATCAGTACTGGAACGCATTTTTTTTCATGAATTTTTGGTGTGATTACACGGTTTTATTTACAGATCAGAAGATTAATGGCCAGAGTCTTCACTATTCCAATTCCCCATAAGTTTCTGAAGCTGTATAAAATCGCCAAATACTAAGCAAAATAAAAATTTAAAAAAATGTCGTGCTACTGAAGGGGCTAATGTAGTATTTTGGAGAGTACAGGTTTTAGTAGGTTAGGTTAGGTAAAGTCATTGGTTTTTTGGTGTGTTACGTGCTGCAGTCTGTGTTGCAATCTATTTTTGGCTGTTTGGGTGTTAGTTTTGCCTTCCATAGCTATTCTTGTGTCCCTGCATGAACCTTTTGTTGTATATAGCTGTGTTTATTCTGTGGCTAGAGTGCTATTTGTTATTTTTGCTTATTTTTTGTCTCTTTCCTGTAGTTTGATTGTTGTATTTGTCTTCCTGTAAGTGTCCTGTTCTTGCAGTGTCTGTTCTGTGGATAGACGAGTTCCCTTCTATTTTTGGCTTCTAATTTAACGTCTGACTGTTCATGGCGCTCTGTGTATCCATTGCAATCGTTGTGTTTCAGCTGTACATGTCACTGTGAGGTTCTTTGTTTGTGGTTGCGTGCGTTGGGGCTATAAAGGTGGTGTTCTATTTTTAGTCATCTATTTTCAAGTCTGGTCGTTCATTTTGTTTCCCTCTCATATGCTTTCTCTCCCTCTGCACTATCCCCCTGTAGATGCCACTGCTTCGTATTTGGTTTCCTCTCTCACCACGACGATTTTTCAAGGCCACAGAGATGATGAGCCGGGTTTTCAAGAGTGTTTCTCCAGTTAATAATGTAGAAATCTTGTTCATCTGCGTTTAGAACCGTAAAAACACCCTTGAAAACTCGTAAATTTAAATACAGCCTTTTGAAATAGAGGAGGTGAAGCGCAGTCTCTTACCATAACAATTTTTTAAGGCCACAGATGATGAGCCGAGTTTTCAAGAGTGTTTCTCCAGTTATTAATATAGAAATCTTGTTAATCTGCGTCTAGAACCGTAAAAGCAGCCTTGAAAACTCGTAAATTTAAATGAAGCCTTTTGCAGTAGTGGAAATGAAGCGCAGAAGTGTTTGAGAAAACGAGCCCTTGATCCTAGCCGTGTGCATTATGCGGTTAGAATTGTCTTGTTCTATTTCTGTTCTTCTATAATTAGGTCTGACTGTTCTTGGCGTCTTTCTTATTTCGTTTAGCGCTCGAGTTCTGAAGTTCAATCTGTTTCCTTGCGTCTGCCTTTGTTTCCAACTGTCTGTACGATGTGATGGGAATAGTTTTGTTCCATTTGTCTTCTTCTGTAACTGAATCTAACCGTTGTTGCGCTTCCCTTCTTTGCTTTATTTAATTCCTTGCTTTCTTTCCCTAGCTGAGTTTGTAGCCGTGTAGTCGTGTATCTGTCTTTAATTATTGCCAGTGTGTGGACTCTGTGGGTAGAGTGGTCTTATATTTCTGCTCGTCTGTAATGAAATCTGGCCGTTTTTTTTTTTCGTGCTTTCCCTCGTTATTGTTTTGCTGGAACCTGGATCCATGTATTTGGTTTTTAGTTTGAGTTGTGTGCTTGTTGTCTGGATGAAATTCCTTTTCTCTGTTTTTACTCACCAATCATTACATTTCACTATTTTTGGTACTTTCCTTCTCTATTATTTTGCTGGAATCTGTATTTTTGTATTTGGTTTTAGTCTCAGTTGTGTGCATGTTGTCTGGGTGAAATTACTATGCTCTCATTTTACTCACCAATCATTACATGTCATCGTTCTCGTCGCGTCCATTCTCTGCTGCCGTGCTTGCCTTATCTGCTTTGGATCTGGCTCAGCATCCCTGGAACGCAGAGGATATTGTTCCAAGGGCGCTGATTATAGACTGACATAATTGGATCAAGTGTAGGCAGTCAGTCCCATGAGTTCCCGTTCCTCTTAATGTACTTGATTTCCCTCCTTTTCTCTCCGTTCTCGTC